>NC_135811.1:21128981-21324126 GCF_964213995.1 Mustelus asterias | reverse complement strand
GGCCCACTCTTGCTCCTAATTTGTATGTTCATATATGACCAAGTTCAAGACCATTCAATCAGCTACCCCTCCATGTTCCATCTTTTCCCTAGCCCATCTAACCAAATTATTTTAAAGTTCCTACCTGCCCAAGCCCTGAACTCTCAAATTGCTCTAGTTTCTCTCCCGTCTCCCCTTATTCCCTTCTCAAATCATCTTGTCCATGAGCCCTAACACCTGCTCAACTAAACTTAATTCCACGAAATATTTGACCACATAGCTTCCACGTTAATCTATATTGTTCACAGTTACCTCTCTTTAGGTCTTGCATCTCTCCTCTATCATCAGCCTTCTCAAGAAACACTTCTTAATCTTGATGTCCTTGCAAACAATGCCCTTTCTCCAATCTCCCTTGTCAATCCATAGTCCTTTGTGTTGTCGCCTCCCAAACTATGGCCATTTTTCCCAGAACTCCATGTTTGAATCCCTCCAATCAGGTTTACACTCTGCTAGGGTACTGAAATGGTGGTACTCTAAGTCACAAACAACACCCTAAGTGACTGTGACAAAGGTAAAAGAGCCCTTCTGGTCCTTCTTGGCCTGTCTACAGCTTTGTTTGACAGTTGACCACACCAAACACTGAACATTTGAATTAGGAGCAGGAGTAGGCCACTCAGCCCCTTGAGCCTGCTCCGTCATTCAATAAGATCATGGTTGATCCGATTGTAACCTCAACTTCACATTCCCGCCTACTCCGATAACCTTTCACCCCCTTGCTTGCCAAGAATCTATCCATCTCTGCCTTAAAAGTATTCAAAGACTCTGCTTTCACTGCCTTTTAGAGAACTGAATTCCAAAGACTAACACCCTCAGAAAAAAAATTCTCCTCATTTCTGTCTTAAATGAGTGGCCTCTTATTTTTAAACAGTGACCCGTCGTTCTAGATTCTCTCATAGAGGAAACATCCTTTCTACTTTCACCCTGTCAAGACCCCTCATGATTGTATATGTTTCAATTAAGTTGCCTCTTACTCTTCTAAACTCCTTGAGGAGTTAGCAGAGACAAGCCTAGCCTGTCCAACCCTTCCTCATAAGACAGCTCTCCCTTTCCAGGTATTAGTCTAGTAAACCTTCTCTGAAATGCCTCCAATGTATTTACAACCTTCTGTAATTAAGGATATCAAAATGGTACACAATAGTCCAGGTGTGTCTCACCAATGCCCTGAATAACTGAAGTGTAACCTCCAACCTTTTGTATTCAACTCCCCTTGCAATAAATAATAACATTCTATTAGCTTTCCTAAGCAGTTGCTGTATCTATTTACATACTAAACTTTTGTGATTCATGCATTAGGACACCCAGATCCCTCTGAATCTCAGAGATCTGCAATCTCTCACCGTTCGATCTACTTCTTTATTCTTCCTTCCAAAATGGACAAATTCACGTTTTCTCACATTATACTCCATTTGCCAGATCTTTGCCCACTCACTTAACCAAACTATATCCCTTTATATCTCCTTATGCCCACTTCACAATTTACTTTCCTATCTATTGTCATCATTAGCAAATTTAGTAACCATACCTTTAGTCCCTTCATGATATAAATTATAAAACCTTGAGGCAACAGCACTGATCCCTGTGGCACACCATTCATTACATCTTGCCAACCAGAAAATGACCCATTTATGCCTACTCTCAGCCCTTGTTAGCTAGCTAATCTACTATCCATGCCAATATGTTAATCCATGAACTTTTATTTTCCACCGTAACCTTTGATTAAAGGATTTGATTAACCTCATCAAATGTCTTCTGGCAATCTAAGTAAAGTACATCCACCAGTTCCCCATTACGCATAGCACGTGCTTATTCCTTAAAGAACTCCAATCAATTGGTCAAACATGATCTATTCCTCATAAAACCATGTTGACTCTGCCTAATCGCCTTGAATTTATCAAAATGCCCTGCTATAACATCTTTAATAATAGTTTCTGAGACTTTCCCTATGACAAATGTCAAGCTATCCTACTTGTAGCTTCTTGCTTTCTGTCTTCCTCCCTTTTTGAATAAAGGAGTTATATTCTCTCTATTTGGAACCTTCCAGAAAGCATTTTAAATTTAAAACCAATGCATCAACTATCTCACACGCCACTTCTTTTGAGACACTAGAATGAAGTCCATCAGGACCCAGGGACTTGTCACCCCGCAGCTCCAATACTATCCTCCTCCAACACTTATATACTGCCATTCAGCTGGGTGGAACTGCTCTCATCTAGTTCCATTCTTGTCAACCTAATCATAAGCAGGGAATGGGTGGCATGGTGGCTCAGTGGTTAGCACTGCTGCTCACAGTACCATGGAGCCTGGTTCGATTCCAGCCTTGGGTCACTGTCTGTGTGGAGTTTGCACATTCTCTCCATGTCTGCATGGGTTTCCTCCGGGTGCTCCGGTTTCCTCCCACACTCCATAAATGCGCAGGTTAGGTTGATTGGCCATGGAAAATTGCTCCTTAGTGTCAGGGGGACGAGCAAGGTAGAAATGTGAGGTTGCAGGGGATGGGGCTTGGGTGGGATTGTTGTTGGTGCAGGCATGATGAGCCAAATGGCCACCTTCTGCACTGTATGGATTCTATGATTCTACGACTCTAACGACTTGCAATGGATTCTCTTCCTGCTCCCAAACCTTTACGTCCACTGTCCCCACGGGTCTATCCTTCATCCATTCCCACTTCTCATCTAAATGTTGCCACTCCGTGAGATCATCTAAAAGCATAATATTGGTTTTCACATGTTTGCTGAAGCCACCCACATTTACCTCACCAACAGCTCACTCAACTTCAGCACAGTTGCAAAATTATCAGACTGTTCATCCAGCATTCATTACTGGGGGAGCAAACATTTCCACCAATTAAACATTAGGAAGACTGACGTTATTGTTTTTGATCCTTGCTACAAACCCATCCCTCTCCTGGGCAAGGAGACTAAACCAGTTTGCAGCCTTGGTGTCATATTTGATCCCAAAATGCACTTGGGATGTCATATTTGTGGCACCTCTAAGATTGTCTGTTGACCCCTCGGTAACTGCGGAATCTTGCCCCTGCTTGAGTTCATCTGCTGCTGAAACTTCATTCAGGCCTTTGTTCCCTCGAGACGTGACTATTCCAACTCATGGTTGGCCTCCCACACTTTACCCTCTGTAATTTGAAGGACATCCAACATTCTGCTGTGTCCTAACTCACATCAAGTCCCTTTCACCTATTACCCCTGTGCTCACTAACTACACTGCCTCCCATTCAAACCCATTCTTGATTTTAAAATCCTCATTCTGGTTTTCAGATCCCACCACGGCCTTGCCCTTCCCTATCTCTGTAATCTCTTTCAGCCCATAAAGCTCCAGGTTTTCTGCACTCATCAAATTCTGGCCTCCTAACCATCCCAATTTTAATCACCACCCCATTGGTGGCCATGCTTTTAATTGCCTAGATCCTAAATACTGGAGCACCCTCCCCTTCACCTATCTTCCTCCTTTAAGACCCTCCTTCAAGCTTATCTCTTTTACTAAGTTTATAGTCAGCTGACTTTGTATCTCCTTATGTGATTGAATGCCATAGTTTGTTTCATAATGCTCCAATGCAACTTGGAATGTGATATTATGTTAAATGCAAGATGTTGTTTTTATATAAACTCATTATGTAATTAGGTCCTCCTACCAGTGGTGGCTCTGCAGCATCTCTACAAGCAACAGGATGCACAATGGCAAAAGTTGATAGAAAATGTAATGTACTACACCCTGTGGTATTGATCACAGTGGGTAAAGTCTACGTGCAGTATTCAGGTCAAGCCAGCTCAGCTGAGAGAAGAGGAGAGGAAGGGAAGAGGAAAAGGAGAGGCAGAGAGAAAGGAAGAGAGAGGAAAGGTCATGGTGGCAAGTGGGAAAAGGTAGAGGCAAGAGATGAAGATAAGCAAGGAGATGAGAAAAAGAAGGGAAGATTAGCTCCATGTCCAGGCAAGTGAAGAAAATGTCATCACTCTCCTGACTTGGCTCTTAGTGGTGGATGGACATTGGCGAATTAGGTGAGCCACTCGCTGTAGAATACCAAGTCTCTGCCATATTCTTTCAGCCCCAGTATTTATGTGGCAGGTTCAGTTAAGTTTCATTTCAATGGTCCTCTCCAGGATGTTGATGATTGGGATTTTGAAAAAAAAAATGCAATTGACAGTCAAGGCAAGATATGAAATCTCTTTTATTAGAGATCGTCATTGCTTAGCACTTGTGTGGTGCAAATATTAGTGGTCACTTATCTACTCAAGCTTAGATGTTTCTAGGTCTTGATGCATGAAAATATATACAGATGTAGTATCCTTTATCTGAAACCCTTGGGGCTGAAACCCTTGGGGCGGCACGGTAGCACAGTGGTTAGCACTGCTGCTTCACAGCTCCAGGGTCCCGGGTTCGATGCTCGGGTCACTGTCTATGTGGAGTTTGCACATTCTCCTCGTGTCTGCGTGGGTTTCCTCCGGGTGCTCCGGTTTCCTCCCACATCCAAAGATGTGCAGGTTAGGTTGATTGGCCAGGTTAAAAATTGCCCCTTAGAATCCTGGGATGCGTAGATTAGTGGGTAAATATGTGGGGGTAGGGTCTGGGTGGGATTGTGGTCGGTGCAGACTCGATGGGCCGAATGGCCTCCTTCTGCACTGTAGGGTTTCTATGATTTCTATGACTTCAAAATTACTTGATTTCAGGTAATTTTGGTTTTCGGGATACCCCATATAGACCGAGGCCTACCTACATTACAATGACCAAAGCCAAGGCTTAATATCGTCTAAAGTAAATAAAATGGTTAGAAAAGTAAGATGTACCACTGAATAATAAATACAGGCTATTTGTAATAAGTTCCCACCGGGTGCCATATGTATTTGGTTTGCAAGGAAAAGTTCCCAAAGTAAGAAGTGCAGACAAAGAACTGCATTTCCCATGCTAAAGGTTCAGTGTGATCGGTGAGGTTCTTATCATAGAATCCTACAGTGCAGAAAGAGGCCATTCAGCCCATCGAGTCTGCACCAACCACAATCCCACCCAGGCCCTATCCACATATCCCTACATATTTACCCACTAACCCCTCTAACCTATGCATCCCGGGACACAAAGGGGCAATTTAGAATGGCCAATCAACCTGGCCCGCACACCTTTGGACTGTGGGAGGAAACCGGAGCACCCGGAGGAAACCCACGCAGACACGGGGAGAATGTGCAAACTCCACACAGACAGCGACCCGAGCCGGGATTCGAACCCAGGTCCCTGGAGCTGTGAAGCAGCAGTGCTAACCACTGTGCTACCGTGCCGCCCCGGCTTGGGTCGTGTCAGCTTGGGTCAGGGACTTCCTGTGCTAAAGGTCAGGTGTGGTTGGTAAGGTACAACTGAGCTCAGGTCAGAGATTTCCCACGCTAATTGTCAATGAGGTTCAAAAAAAGTGTGATTTTTGGATGCATTCGGTTTTCAGTTTTATAGAAAAAGGATACTCAACCTGGAGTAGGTTTCTTTAAATGACAAACTGGCTACTCTGAAATTCTGATTTGAAAGCAACAACTGAATGCTCTGAATTAAATGATACACTTAGTCTAACAGGGATTTGACTGAATTTACAAACAGATTCAGGTTTAAATCTTGCATGTTGACACAACAGTTTCAAAATGCATAACATTTTCAAATCTAAAGCACCATTTTCAGTGTAGGGTAATAACCTTGTGCATAATTTTCCTTGATAACATTTGAATTAAATCCAAATAATCATCTTGTGAAGACATGTTAATAGACTGCAATATATCATTACAATCAAAGAACTGTGATAACTCCTCGCGGAAGTAGGTAGTTAATACCATCAAATCTAGCTTCTGGAAGATATGATTTCTACAATATCTGGCAAAAAAAAGGCTCTGAAATGGCATATATTATTTAGGAAATGTGCTCTTCAATCCATTTACTGATGAGTAAGCTTGAGTGCAATCAACTAGAGCTAAAAAAAAACTCATAAAATAATGCATCTCTGATGAAGCAGACATTGTAAAATTACAGACTTTCTTAAAACTCATCAGTAATTGGGAATAGGGGTCATCATTAATAAGTCACAGTTACAAATTCTTGTTCACCATCCACACGGTAAAAATCAATGAATATAAATTGCTGCATGAGAAACAATTTTCTGTCCAAGTCATTTTCTAACTAATCAAAAAGCCAAGTATTTTTACACGGTGAAGTTGAAGTATTAATAAATTGTGCCAGAGTCAATCATTTTTATTGTACAACTTTTAGAATCATTTACATTGAAAAAAAAGAATGAGCTTAGCCAAGATCTATTAGGTCTACCTTGTTTGTTCTTTCTAAATGGGCAATTTACAGTAACTTTCGTTAAAATGAGGAATGCATGAAAATCAAATGCGGTTACACTTACCACTAACCTCTGAACAAAGTATGCCCAGAAAGGCATGAAGGCATTTAGAGTAACATTTCTCTTGTATTTGACTTTTTGTTCTGCCACTATAATTGCAAACTCAGAACTGAAATGAAATATGGATTGTCAGCAAACACCAGTTACTGGAGGAAGCAATAGGAAATGCGGTGGTTTAGTGGACGAGACTGAAAATTCAGAGATTTTTAAAAATTCACTTTACGGGGTGCGAGCGTTGCTGGTTGGGCTAATATTCATTGCTCGTACCTAACTGCCCTCCATTTGAGAGTCACCTGTAAGCCAGATTTATATTGTGAATCAGATGGGTTTTTACGACAATCAACATGGCCATCATTGGATTTATAATTCCAGATTTCTATTGAATTCAAATTTCACCATCTGCCATGGTGGGATTTGAACCCAGATCTTGCTCTGGGTCTCTGGATTACTAGTCCAGTGACAGTGGCACTGCCTCCCCTGTAATGGTATTGATGTCATTAGGAATCTGGAAAACAACAAGCATTTTGTCCAGAACGAGGAAACAAATAGAGGACAAGGCCTATATTTGAATGGAGAGGCAAGAATTGATTTTAAAAAATTTGTGGGAATATTGTTTTAATGAGCGAGTGCTAAATGTATGAAAAATATTCCCTGAGTAAAAACTGTAAGCAGATAGTACCAATTAGATCAAATAAAAGCTAGATTTCTTTCAGACGGTACTATTTTGAGATACAGTGTCAGAGCAATTTGAGACATGAAAAATTATAATTGTGCCATTCCAATTCTCTTCCCGCACTTTGTGATGCACTAAGGCAGACTTTTGTCTCTTTCCATAGCTAGTAATTCCTGGAACAGGTTGCTAGTCTGTCGCCAGGGGCTTATAACTCAAGAGTAGACTGAGGGGACTGCAATGTACTGAATTGGATCTGTCCTGATTTTTCTGGACAAGATGTACGTGGGCAATTTTCCACAATGTCAAGTAGATGTCAGTGTTTTAGCTGTACAGCTTGGTGTGTCTAGTGTTGGAGCACATGTCCTCAATACTAGTGCCAGAGACTTTGCAGTTTCCAGTGCCTTCAGCCATTTCTTGATATCATATAAAGTGAAGCTAATTGTCTCAAGATTGACATGTAAAATAATAAGGACCTCAGGAGGAGGCTGAGATGGATAAGAATATAAGAACAAAAGAAATAGAATTTACTTAGCCACTCCTCATATGACAACCATCTCTTCCCAGGAATCAAATCTAGTGAACTTTTGTTGCATTGCCTCCAATGTAACTATAAGCTTCCTTAAATATATCAACCAAAACCTGCACACACTATTCCCGGTATGGTTTTCAAAAATTCATTACTGGATGTGGGTGTCGCTGGGTAGACCAAAAGTTATTGCCCATCCCTACTTGCCCTCGAGAAAGTGGTGGTGAGCTGCCTTCTTAAACTGCTGCAGTCCTTGAGGTATAGGTACACCCCAAAGCTGTTCGGGACAGAGTGCGAGGAATTTGACCCAGCGACCCAGGAGTTAAGGCCAGCATAGATCAGCCATGATCGTATTGAATGGCGGGGCAGGCTTGAAGGGCCCTGCTGGCCTACTCCTGCTTATATTTCTTGTGTTCTTGTGACAGCGAAGGAATGGTGATGTATTTCCAAGTCAGGACAGTCTGCAACTTGGAGGGGAACCTCCAGATGGTGGTGTTCCCAGGTGTCTTCTGCTCTTGTCCTTCGAAATGATAGTGGTCGTGAGTTTGGAAGGTGCTGCCTAAGGAGTCTTGATGAGTTCCTGCAGTGCTTCTTAGAGATGTTACACAGTGCTGCCACTGTTCGTTGGTGGTGGAGGGATTGAATGTTTGGGGAAAGGGTGCCTGTCAAGTGAGTTGCTTTGTCCTGGGTGGTGTCGAGCGCCTTGAGTGTTGTTGAAGTTGCACTCATTTAGGCAAGTGGAGAGTATTCCATTACACTCCTGACTTGTGCTTTGTAGATGGTGGACAGGCTTTGGGGAGTCAGGAGTTGAGTTATTCACCACAGGATTCTTAGCCTGTTATAGAGTCATAGAGTAATACAGCACGGAAACAGGCACAACTGGTCCATGCTGACCATGGTGCCCTCCTAGCTAGTCCCAATTGCTCGTATTTGGCCCATGTCCTTCTAATCCTTTCCCATCCATGTACTTATCCAAATGCTTTTAAATGTTGCTATTGTATCTGCCTCAATCACTTCCTCAGGCAGCTCATTCCTCACCCTCTCCGTGAAGAAGTTGCCCTTCAGATCCCTTTTAAATCTTTCCCCTCTCACCTTAAACCTATGCCGCTAGTTTTCAATTCCCCTTCCCTGGGAAAAAGACTATAAGCATTCATCCTATCCATGCCCCTCATGATTTTATACACCTCAATAAGGTCACCCTTCATTCTCCTACTTTCCAACGAATCAAGCCCTAGCCTGGCCAACCGCTCCCTATAACTCAGGCCCACTAGTCTTGGCAACATCCTTGTAAATACTCTTTGCACTCTTTCCAGTTTATCGATGTCTTTCCTCTAATAGGATGACCAAAACTGTTCACAATACTCCAAGTGTGGCCTCACCAACAACTTATACAGCTGTAACCTAATGTCCTAACTCCTATACTCAATGTCCTGACTGATGAAGGCCAGCGTGCTAAACACCTTCTTCATCACCCTGTCTACCTGTAATGCTACTTTCAACAAACTACGTCCTTGTACTCCGAGGTCCCTCTGTTCCTCCTCAGTCCCCAGGGCCTTACCAATCACTGTACAAGTCCTATCCTAGTTTGACTTTCCAAAATGCAACAGCTCACACAATTCTGTATTGAAATCCATTCGCCAATCCTGTTCTTGTAGCACAGTAAATATATATATGGCTAGCCCAGTTCAGTTTCTGGTCAATGGTAACCCATAGGCTGTTGACAGCGGGGGTTAAGTTATAGTAATGCCATTAAATGTCAAAGAATAACTGTTAGATAAACACTCATGGGAGATGGTCATTGCCTGGCACCTGTGTGGCGTGAATGTTAACTGCCACCTGTCAGCCAATATTGGATATTGTCAAAATCTTGCTAATTTTGATATGGACTGCTTCAGTATGAGGAATCGTGAATGGTACTGAACATTGTGCAATCATCAGCCAAACATCCCCACTTCTGGCTCTATGATAGAAGTGTGGTCATTGATGAAGCAGTTGAAGACGGTGGGGCCTAGGTCACTACCCTGAGGAACTCCTGCAGTGATGTCCTGGAGCTGAGATGATTAACCATCTTTGTTTGTGCTAGGTATGACTCCAACCAGCAGAGAGGTTTCCCTCGATTCCCAGTTTTGTTAGGGCTCCTCAATACCACACTCAGTCAAATGCTGCCTTGATGTCAAGAGCAGTCACTCTCAGCTCACCTGGTCTGACCAAAGCTCTGTACAATTGTAGCAAGACTTCCCCTAGCCAGGGGAGCAGCATCTCAGAATAAAGGGTAGGAAATTTAGAATTGAGGCGTGAAGGAATTTCTTCAGAATTTGGTGAATCTTTGGAATTCAGTCTCCTCAGTCATCGAGAATGTTCAAAACAGAGATCGATAGATTTACAGATATTAAAGACATCAAGGGACAGGGTGCAGAAAAATTATGTTGAAGTGGAAGAACATCCATGATCTAGTCGAATGGCAAGCAGGCTTGACGGACCAAGTGGCCTACTCTTGCTCCTATTTTCCATGTTCTTATATCATTCTACTCCAATCCCTTTACAATAAAGGTCAACATGCCATTTGCTATAATTTCTTGTACCTGCACTCTAACTTCATATTTCCACTCGGCGCTGAAGATGGTTGTAAATACTTCAGCTTTGACTTTTTAACTGATGTGCTGGCTTCCCCATTATTGACAATGAGGATATTCTTACTGCCTCCGCCAAGTAACTGTGTAACTATCTGCCACTATTCATGATTGCATGTGACAGAATTGGAGAGCCTTGATCTGATTCATTGGCAGTGGGATTGTTTACCTCTGTTTATAGCATGTGGCTTCCACTGTTTAGCATGCACATAATCCTGTGTTTTAGCTTCAAATGTAGGTTGGCATCTCATTATTTGTTATGCCCAGTGTTGCTCCTGGCATGTTCTCCTCCACTGATCATAAAACCAGGGTTGGTGCTCTGAATTGATGGTAACGATAGAGTGCGGGACATGTTAAGCCATGAGTTAAAAGGTTCTGGTGGAATATAATTCAACTGCTGCTGGCCCACAGTGCCTCATGCGCTGTTATATCTGTCCTTAACCTATTCGATTTAGCACAGAGGTATTCTCCCTTCCCACCCCCAATGGATTTGGGGTGGGAGCTAAAAAATCAGAAAGCCGCCAGTGTAAAATCACATTGCAATTCGCCCAAAGGTGGGTTAATGGTGGGTCAGTATTCCCATTGGCTGGTGGTGTGAATACTATTTGCATTTATTTGCATCTCATGAATGCTCATTAAAACAGCTACCCAATAGCATCTCATCAGGGCTTCTGATCTTGTGTCACACCAGTGTGAAATTACATTGGCACAAAACCCGATTGTTAAAGAGTGGCATGAGTTGCTTGCATAGGACACCCCTCAGTTCCTAAGAGACATCGGGGTGAGTGCAACAAAACCTTGCTGCCATATTGCTGTGCTGTTCACCACTGTGCCGGGGCAGACTGGTTCCTGCCCTCTGTGCCGAACTGATCTTCATGGATAGCGCCATGCTGCTGGATGCATGGACCCTCTTGTGTCACCGAGTCAGATCAGTACTGTGTCGGAGGTTGGGGAGTAGAGCGGTTATCTTCCTCTTGGTGCCACACACCAGTGTCTAGCTTGATAGCAGTGTGCTGCGGCAATCATGCAGCCACTGCAGCAAAGGTTTGAAGTTCAACCAGCGTTGGTTCGAGGTGAGGCTTGGGAGGTGAGGTGGGGTGGGTTGAAGAGTTGTGGACTGATGACAAGGGGGTGCAGGAAGTGCAAAGATTCACGATGGCAGACAGAGGGGCAAGGAGCTGGATGAAGGAGATGAACAATGGAAGGCAGAAGGAAGACCAAAGGGAGGGAAGCTGGACCCTGACAAGGCTGCATAAAAAGCTCACAAACAAGGGGGTATCATATTGTCTATTGGAAGGGAGTGCATGAAGACTCCAGATGCAGTGGGTGGATATCCAAGTGGGGCATGGGCACCTTGCAGGTGCTAAGCAGGGGGTGGATGGGTGGTTGAATCAAGGAATAGATTTCCTCTCGAGGCTGCTATAGCCTTTTCCCTCTGGGTTGCTGACATCCTGCATGGTCTGGTGAAAACAGGCAGACTGGAGAGAGTGATACAAGTGTGCTGGATTAGTGTTCAAATATAGTACCAGGACCTTTGAACCTGGCAGCTGATTGTGGATGAGTGTATCAACTGCCAGCCCACCAGAAGATTCAGAGAGAAACGCGTCTGTGCATAATGAATGAGGCTCCTAGTGCAGAATCTGGAGTGGGATCCTGCCATTCTGGCCAGTGGAAAAGGCATTACACTTTGTCTCAAAAACGGAGAATTCTGCATAACATGATGCAAGGAGTCCTCAGTGTCTCCACAAGGATATGCGGTTGTCATCCCTACCATCCGTCATGGACAGCTGTGACGGATAGATTGGTGAGGGCGAGGGAATCTTTCCCTCTTGTTAGTTCTCTCATCATCTGCCACAGGCCCAGTCCAGTAGATATACATTTAATTGTAAGTGGAACCCCTAATGGGATGGTAAGATTTTTAAACTAGTAGACAATAAGGCACTGACAGAACTAGCAGCATTCAATTAAATGACTTTTAAATTAGGTTTATGAGCTAACAAGAGGCAATTTACACATATGAGATGCAGTCATTGATTCAAACAAGTGATCATGATTGTAAAACGCATATGCTGATATTTTGAATGCATTATTGATTTTAAGGAATATTGTTAACTTTAATCAAAAAGCATTTTACCGCAAGGTGTCATGATAAAAGTCATTAGGGCAAAGCCATATTTCAAGAGATGCAAGTTTTATCAGTAAAGGTTTGGATGGGAGAACATTTAGAACACTTTATCATATTTCATGAATAGGGTTTATTTGCTGTCCAGACTAGATGGACTGGTGCCCAGACGTGGTGTCACGAGTTAGTTTAGTTGGGCAATAACCTTTAAGGGAACCTGTGAGAACATTTATTGGAACTCTGGGCTGAGCATCTTAGACTACTAGGCAACCAGGGTGTGGGGTCAGCCAAGAGAGGAGTCAGCTTCCGGATTTCACGGACTAATAAAATATCATTATGCTGAGGGGTGGAATTCGATTGACATGTATTATTGTTGGTTTGTGTATCCTGGAGATGATTGATTTAAAGCTATTGAAAGGCGGGAATGATTGATAAGAAAGAACTATAATTGATCTGTTTTTGATTGCATGTTAGATTCATCTGAGAGGTTCTGCTGCCCTATGTCAGAGCTACTTAACCCTTTGATGAACACCTGCAGGCCACTGGTTTAAATAAAGTTACATCTTTATACAGAGATACCTGCCTCATGAGTCTTGTATTGTCTAAACTTTGGGCAGTACTGGTCACCTCAGGTACCCCACAACATTACCATCCGTCATGGACAGTTGCGATGAATAGATTGGTGAGGGTGAGGGAGTCTTTCCCTCTTGTAAGTTCTCTCATCATCTGCCACAGGCCCAGTCCAGTAGATACACATTTCAGGACTCCAACCTGCTCAATCAGGAGTGGTGCTACCAGGCCACATTTGGTGAAGGATATTGATGTCTGTATTAAGAACATAAGAACATAAAAAATAGGAGAGGAGTAGCCCCTCGAGCCTGCCCTGCCATTCAATAAGATCATGACTGATCGGATAGTGGTTTAGTTCCACTTACCCGCCCACTCCACATAACCCTTAATTCCCTTATTTATCAGAAATCTATCTACCTGTGACTTAAACATATTTAACGAGGTAGCCTCCACTGATTCAATGGGCAGAGAATTCCAGAGATTCACTACCCTCTGAGAGAAGAAGTTCCTCCTCAACTCTGTTCTAAACTGACTCCCCCTTATTTTGAGGCTGTGTCCTCTAGTTCTTGTTTCCTTTCTAAGTGGAAAGAATCTCTCTGCCTCTACCCTGTCTAGCCCCTTCATTATCTTATATGTCTCTATAAGATCTCCCCTCAGCCTTCTAAACTCCAACGAGTACAGGCCCAATCTACTCAATCTCTCCTCATAAGCTAACCCCCTCATCTCCGGTATCAACCTGGTGAACCTTCTCTATACTCCCTCTAAGGCCAACATATCCTTCCGCAAATAAGGGGACCAAAATTGCACACAGTACTCTAGTTGCGGCCCCACCAGTACCTTGTACAATTGCAGCAAGACCTCCCTGCTTTTATACTCCATCCCCTTCGCAATAAAGGCCAACATTCCATTTGCCTTCTTGATCACCTGCTGAACCTGCAAACTGAGTTTTTGCGATTCATGCACAAGGACCCCCAGGTCCCTCTGCACAGTGGCATGTTTAATTTTCCATCATTTAAATAATAGTCCATTTTACTATTATTCCTTCCAAAGTGGATAACCTCACACTTGTCAATGTTATACTCCATCTGCCAGATCCTCGCCCACTCACTTAGCCTATCCAAATCTCTCTGCAGACTTTCCGCATCCTCCACGCAATTCGCTTTCCCACTCATCTTTGTGTCATCCGCAAACTTTGTTACCCTACACTCGGTCCCCTCCTCCAGATCGTCTATGTATATGGTAAACAGTTGAGGCCCCAGCACCGATCCCTGTGGCACGCCACTAGTCACCAACTGCCAACCAGAAAAGCACCCATTTATTCCAACTCTCTGCTTCTTGTTAGATAGCCAATCCTCAATCCACGCTAACACTTTACCCCCAACTCCATGTACCTTAATCTTCGGCAGCAACCTTTTGTGAGGCACTTTATCGAACGCCTTCTGGAAATCTAAAAAGACCACATCCACCGGTTCCCCTCTATCAACTGCACTCGTTACATCTTCATAAAAATCCAGTAAATTCGTCAAACACGACTTTCCCTTCATGAATCCATGCTGCGTCTGCTTGATCGAACCATTTTTTTCCAGGTGTCCTGCTATTTCTTCTTTAATGTTGGATTCCAGCAATTTCCCAACTACTGACGTTAAGCTAACCGGCCTGTAGTTACCTGCCTTTTGTCTACCTCCTTTTTTAAACAGTGGCGTCACATTAGCCGGCACTTCCCCAGCCTATCCAAAAATTACAACCTGCCACTTTTCCAATCAGCCGGCCCTTCCCCAGAGTCCAGCGAATTTTGATAAATTACAACCAACGCATCTGCTATTACTTCTGCCATTTCTTTCAGTACCCTGGGATGCATTCCATCCGGGCCCGGGGACTTGTCTACCTTTAGTCCCATTAGCCTACCAAGCACTACCTCTTTAGTAATAGTAATCGTTTTAAGGACCTCACCCCCTACAGTCCCACGACCGTCAATTTTTGGTAAGCTATTTGTGTCCTCTACCGTGAAGACCGACACAAAAAACTTGTTTAAGGCCTCGGCCATTTCCTCGTTTCCTATTATTAAATCCCCCTTCTCGTCTTCTAAGGGTCCAACATTTACTTTAGCTACTCTTTTCCTTTTTATATATTTGTAAAAACTTTTACTATCAGTTTTTATACTTTGTGCTAGTTTAGTTTCATAATCTATCTTTCCTTTCTTTATCACTTTCTTAGTAGTTCTTTGTTGTTTTTTTAAAGGTTTCCCAATCTTCTAATTCCCCACTAGTTTTGGCCACTCTGTACGCATCGGTTTTTAATTTAATACTCTCCTTTATTTCCTTAGTTATCCACGGCGGGTTATCCCTTTTCTTACATTCCTTCTTTATCACAGGAATATATTTTTGCTGAGTACTGAGAAAAATCTCCTTAAAAATCCGCCACTGTTGCTCAGCTGTCCTATCAACTAGTCTGCGCTCCCAGTCTACATTAGCCAATTCTGCCCTCATCCTATTGTACTCCCCTCTGTTCAAGCAGAGGACACTGGTTTGGGACCCTACTTTCTCACCCTCCATTTGTATTAGAAATTCAACCATATTGTGATCACTCATTCCAAGAGCATCCCTCACAAGAAGATTATTAATTTTACCTGTATCATTACACAGGACCAGATCCAAGATAACTCGCTCCCTCGTAGGTTCTGTAACATACTGTTCGAGGAAACTATCCCGACAGCATTCTAAGAACTCTTCCTCAAGTCCACCGCATTCAACTTGAGTCAACCAATCAATATGCAGGTTAAAATCCCCCATGATTATTGCTGTTCTGTTTTTGCACACATCCATTATTTGCTTGTTTATAGCCTGACCCACCTCAAAGTTATTATTTTGGGCGCCTATAGACCATGCCCACCAATGACTTTCTCCTCTTACTATTCCTTATCAACACCCACAACGATTCCACATTCTGCTCCTTAGAGCCTATATCGTCTCTCACTACCACCCTGATGTTATCTTTAATTAACAGAGCTACCCCACCTCCTTTTCCTTCCTGTCTATCCCTCCGAAATGTCTGATACCCCTGGATATTCAGTTCCCAGTCCTGGTCACCCTGCAACCACGTTTCTGTAATGGCCACTAGATCATACCCATTTGTACTGATTTGTGCCATCAACTCATTCGCTTTGTTTCGAATGCTACGTGCATTCAGGTAAAGTGTCTTTATGCTCGCCTTTATATGGACCCGATTTGTTAGTGCATTCTTTTGATTGCACGCTCTGTCCCTACCTGTCGCAAACTGGTTATCCTTCCCCAGACCATCTCCTTGCTCTGCGTTGACCACCTCCCTTCTTGTGCTCGTCACCTTTTTTACTCTGCCTGAGCCCTTGGCTCCTTTAACTAGATGAATGTTCTCATCATTAACCTGCACTCGTACCCTCTCCTTTACCTTTGATTTTGTAATTACCCCTTACCCCTGAACCCTCCCCCCCACTATTTAGTTTAAAGCCCTATTTACAGCCCTGGTTATAAGATTCGCCAGGGCTCTAGTCCCAGCACGATTCAGACGAAGACCATCCCATCTGAACAGGTCCCATCTTCCGCAATACTGGTGCCAATGTCCCATGAATTCAAACCCATTCCTCCCACACCAATCTTTGAGCCACGCATTTACCTCCTTAATCTTATTGACCCTGCGCCAATTCGCTTGTGGCTCAGGTAGTAATCCAGAGATTACCACCTTGTTGGTTCTGCTTTTTAATTTGGCTCCTAGCTTTTCATACTCCCTCTGCAGAACCTTTGTTCCTGTTCTGCCTATGTCGTTGGCACCTACGTGGACCACTCCAACTGGATTCTTACCCTCCCACTCCAAGTTCCTCTGCAGCCCAGATGAGATACCCTGGGCCTGAGCACCAGGCAGACAACACAACCTTTGGGATTCTCGATCCTGGTCACAAAGAACAGTGTCAATACCTCTAACTGCACTATCCCCAATTACCACTACATTTCTTTTTTCTTCCTCCACCTGAATGGCTCCCTGTACCACGGTGCCGTGGGCAGTTTGCTCGTCCTCCTTGCAGTCCCCGTTCCCGTCCACACTGGGAGCAAGAATCTCAAACCTGTTGTACAGATTCAGGGACTGAGGCTCTTGCAAACTCTAGCTTCTGGATCCCACTTCCTGCCTCACTCGCAGCCACACCCTCTTGTCCCTGACCCCTGGCTGAATTAGTTAGTCTAAGGGGTGTGACTGCCTCCAGGTAACTCTCCCCCTCCCTGATATGTCGCAGTGTCCGAAGCTCAGACTCCAGCTCATCAACCCTGAGCCGGAGTTCCTCAAGCAACCAACACTTACTGCAGACATGCTCACTGGGAACCACAGTGGGGTCCACCAGTTCCCACATCATGCAGAAACAACACATCACATGACCCTCCATCCCAATTACCTATGCCACGGAAACCCTTGGTGCTTCTTCCAAGTGCTGTTTAATGTGAAGTGCTGATTAATCAGCTAAAAGGGAGCAATAGGTAGCAATCAGCAGGAGATTTCTTTGTTTATGTTTGACTTGATGCCATGAGACTTCATGGGATCTAGAGTCAATGATGAGGCTGTCAGGGCAACTCCCCTTGACTGTATAGTATGGTGCCGCCACCTCAGGTCTATGGAAAACAGCCCCAGCCTAACCAGCCTATCTCCATAAAGGAAATGCTTCAGCCCAGGCAGCATGCTAGTGAATCTCTACTGCACCCTCTCTAGTGTTGTGACTTTTAATATTAGACATAAGACAGGCTTTCTGGCACGTTTAAGTCAGAAGATAAACACAACACCCTGATGCATAAATGCAACAAAAGCACTCTCTCCCTCAAGCAACAGACACACATAAACAGAAGATGAATTCTGGTGAAGAATCATGCATTTTGTTTCTTGTTACTCCCACCGTTAATAACCTATTAGTTCTTTTTAAGATGCAATGTCGCAAGCCTGGATGGGTTTTCTCTTGTGGTTTTTTGGAGGTTGGGAGTCTCTAGTTTTCCAAGCGAAGATGTAGCTGAGTTTCTGTTGAAATGACTTCTTGCAGGAAAGGCAAATTAGCCCCTGTCTCACTTCCTGGATTGACTGATTGTATTCGGCAGAGTTTCTTTCTTACTGTTGGAGGATAGTCTCTCTTTTGTCCTGCTGGTCTCCAGACTGACTTATCTATGGCTGGTTCTTGGTGTAATAAGATTTGTTAGCTGAAGTCAGTTTTGTTCATGTGACTAGATGATCAATGTTTCTATTGTCCACACAAATGATCCAAAGAAAGAAGCCATTGCTAGTAAATAGTAGCTGTTCACACCTTCTTGCGATAAATTGGCTTCTCCAACATTCTTGTTGCTAAGTTTCAAGCTTGCTGACATGGAGTCTGGGGGCAAGGGGCTATTGAACTTAAGTTTTTGTAAATACCCAGAAAATTGGGTATGTGAATTCACAAATTATTTAATATCCAACATTTCCATTCAAGGAAGGGCACTCCACAATCATTTGAAATTGAAGAACTTTCCAGTGACCCAAGTTAATTCTTTGTCTGTGCAGAAATCACAAAAAGTGACTTACTTTCTCGGGAGCAGAGGGAGCCAGACCTATGAGGGACACACTGCACAGAGGAGAGGATTAACAGAGAGCCAGGCTTGGGGCCTTTACTTAGCTTCTCAGGAGTGGAGGCAGTTGGACCTGCAAGTGACACATTGTATAGGGACAGCGGGCTGAGTTTGAAAAAAATCGTAAGAAGTTTAACAACACCAGGTTAAAGTCCAACAGGTTTATTTGGTAGCAAAAGCCACACAAGCTTTCGGAGCTCTAAGCCCCTTCTTCAGGTGAGTGGGAATTCTGTTCACAAACATTAATAGTTTGTGAACAGAATTCCCGCTCACCTGAAGAAGGGGCTTAGAGCTCCGAAAGCTTGTGTGGCTTTTGCTACCAAATAAACCTGTTGGACTTTAACCTGGTGTTGTTAAACTTCTTACTGTGTTTACCCCAGTCCAACGCCGGCATCTCTACATTTTGAAAAAAATCAGCAGTGAAAGCACAGGAAAACTGTAAGTTGATTGACTGGTGAGAAGCTGCTATTAGGGATGGTGTTCAAAAAGCTTAAACTAAAAAATAAGTATCATCCTTAAGGAATTAACTCCTTGGGTTTCAGTTTGAACATTAGTAATAGAGGAAGCTCAGTGCTGCCTGCCTGCCTGGAGTGCTTTGGAGTTGTGTAAAACAGGCAGTTCAGGGGGTATATTGTAAGGTGTAAACTGAGAAACTGAATACAGAGCTCAGAGTTTAGTGAGAGGGAATAGTCAGAAATTTTGAAAAGCAAATTTTAAGAAGTAATTAAATAAAATGGGGATGCAGAGCCAGGTAACACGTTGTTCCTGCACGATGTGGGAGCTGGTGGAGTCCATTGTGGCTCCTGGTGAACAGATCCATAGCAAGTGTTACTTGAGAAACTCCAGCTCAGAGTTGATGAACTGGAGTCCGAGTTCCAGACCTTTGCATGGTCCGTGTCCCATCCTCTACAATTCTCGTGGTGGGCGAGGTGATAAAATTCCACCTAAGGAGTCTAAAATCAATGAAAAGGTAACTGAACACCTCAAAAAGTTTCAATTAACCAGAGAGAGACAGCATGGATTCATGACAGGTAGGTCATGCCTGACAAACCTCAGAGTTTTTTGAAGAGGTGACTAAGGTTGTGAACAGGGGAATGTCTGGCCATTGATAAAGTTTCACATAAGAGATTGTTAGCTAAGATAGAAGCCCATGGAATTGAGGGAAAATTACTGACATGGCTGGGAAATTGGTTGGGTGGCAGACGACAGAAAGCAAGGAAAATTGGTTGGTATTCAAATTGGCAGGATGTGACTAGCAGTGTTCCACAAGGATCTTTGTTAGGGCCTCAATTGTTCATATTAATTAATAACTTGGATAATGATATAGAAAATCATATCTAAATTTGTTGATGATACAAAGTTAGGCAGCATTGTGGACAGTGTAGATGATAGCGTAAAATTACAAAGTGATATTGTTAGACTAGGCGAATGGGCAAAACTGTGACAGATGGATTTCAATCTAAGCAAGTGTGGAGTTGTTTATTTTGGATTGAAAAAGGGTAGACCATGGTACTTTCCAGATGGTATGAAGTTAAATGCAATGGATGTTCCACAGAGACTTGGGGGTTCAGGTACATAGATTTTTAAAATGCTACCAACAGGTGCAGAAAATAAGCAAGGCGGCTAATGGAATTCTGGCCTTTATATCTAGAGGACTGGAATACAAGAACACAGAAGTTATGCTGCAGCACAGTACTTGGAGTACTGTGAGCAGATCTGGGCACCGTACCTTAGCACGGATGTATTAGCCTTCGAGGGAGTGCAGTGTAGGTTTATATGAATGATACCTGGAATTCAGGGGTTGAATTATGAGGAGAGAGTATACAAATTTGACCTGTTTTCTCTCGAATTTGAAGATTATGGGGTGATCTGATTGATGTTTTTGAGATACTAACAGGAAAACACAGGGTAGATAAAGATATTTCCACTGATTGGTGATTCTAGAATTAGACAGTAGTGTCTAAAACTTAGGGCCAGACCACTCAAGAGGTATGTTAGGAAGCACTCATACACACAAAGGTGGTAGAGGTTTGGAACTCTGCTCCACAAATGGCAGTTGATGCTAAGTCAGTCACTATCTTTAAATCTTGTTAAACAAAGGTATTAAGGAATGTGGGCCAAGGGCAGTATATGGAGTTAGGCCACAGATCAGCCATGATCTCATAGAATCATAGAAGCCCTACAGTGTAGAATGAGGCCATTCAGCCCATTGTGTATGCATTAACTCTCTGGAAGAGCACCTTACCCAGCCCACCCACATCCCCCTCCCAGTCACCTGCTCGGTCTCCATAAACATGTGCATTTACCATGGCCAATCCAGCTAACCTACACATCTTTGGATTGTGGGAGGAAACCGGAGCACACAGAGGAAACCCACATAGATACGGGGAGAACGTACAAACTCCACACAGACAATCACCCAAGGCCGAAATTGAACCCATGTCCCTGGCACTGTGAGGCAGCAGTGCTAACAACTGTGGGGCTGAACAGCCTACTCCTGTTCCTATGTTCATAAAAAGTCACTTGACCCTCGCTGGAACACTGACCTTTCCCTTAAATAGAGGACATTTTCAAAATGTCTCCATAAAGTCTGTATCTAGAAAAATTGAAATATGGTATGTCTTTACAGGGCATGACACCCTGAAGCAATTTTCAGTGGTATGAGCACTGGACGTTTTACCATTAAACATTAGAAAAATTAATAGGATGAACTCTTTTCTGGCGATAACTGAAAGTGGAATATGTACACTATATGCTGGCTGATATCATTAACCATGAACAGAAAATATGCTAAGGTTGCCAAACAGATACAACAAAACAGAAAACCCAGTGAATGAGAATTGAGTTAAAACAGATCTCCCCATTTTGTAACGATTACCCTGCTGCATTGCTGGTTTATGTCATGGACAAGGGTTGCTGCCCTGGTTTAAATTGCACTATTTCTCTAGCTGGAAGAGCATTTCACCTCCAGAATCTGCATTCAAATTCAACTCAGACTGATGGAGGTGAAAGCTTTGCCTGTCTTCTGGCAGCAAGGGGTCTTTTGTGATATGAGCCAATCTGCATCCATCCATCCCGTTCGTAGTGGGCATGGGTGTAAATTGGCCCTAGCTTGTCTCTAAATTGCCAATCTCTGTCAGAAAGGCTACATGGCGGCTGATGTGTTCAATAGAAATATTTTCACTTTGGTGCAGTGAAAGAACAAAGAACAAAGAACAGTACAGCACAGGAAACAGGCCCTTCGGCCCTCCAAGCCTGTGCCGCTCCTTGGTCCAACTAGACCAATCGTTTGTATCCCTCCATTCCCAGGCTGCTTATGTGACTATCCAGGTAAGTCTTAAACGATGTCAGCGTGCCTGCCTCCACCACCCTACTTGGCAGCGCATTCCAGGCCCCCACCACCCTCTGTGTAAAAAAACGTCCCTCTGATATCTGAGTTATACTTCGCCCCTCTCAGCTTGAGCCCGTGACCCCTCGTGATCGTCACCTCCGACCTGGGAAAAAGCTTCCCACTGTTCACCCTATCTATACCCTTCATAATCTTGTACACCTCTATTAGATCTCCCCTCATTCTCCGTCTTTCCAAGGAGAACAACCCCATTCTACCCAATCTCTCCTCATAGCTAAGACCCTCCATACCAGGCAACATCCTGGTAAACCTTCTCTGCACTCTCTCTAACGCCTCCACGTCCCTCTGGTAGTGCGGCGACCAGAACTGGACTCAGTACTCCAAATGTGGCCTAACCAGTGTTCTATACAGCTGCATCATCAGACTCCAGCTTTTATACTCTATACCCCGTCCTATAAAGGCAAGCATACCATATGCCTTCTTCACCACCTTCTCCACCTGTGTTGCCACCTTCAAGGATTTGTGGACTTGCACACCTAGGTCCCTCTGTGTTTCTATACTCCTGAAGACTCTGCCATTTATTGTATAACTCCTCCCTACATTATTTCTTCCAAAATGCATCACTTCACATTTATCCGGATTAAACTCCATCTGCCACCTCTCCGCCCAATTTTCCAGCCTATTTATATCCTGCTGTATTGCCCGAAAATGCTCTTCGCTATCCGCAAGGTTGGTCAAAGCAGAGTATAGGCTATTCTAGCTCTTCTCTGCTGGTCATGAGAGTGCTTTATGCTGCCAGTGCCTGTCTGAATTGGGAAGTGGTCCATTCCTCAGCACTCGGCTCCTTCACCTTGATGAAGGTGAAAAAAAAAAATTCCCAGGTTAAAAGTGCTAAATTTAAAATATTTACCAAAAAGATTCTAGTTGAAAATACAACACAAGGTAGAAGAAGAAAGATATAATAAAGATGACGTTCCCATTTTATTGATTTCTTAGCCTTTGCTATGAAAGAGGCCACACCTTAAGTAAAAGGATAGTAAAGACAATGACCTGCTCTCTCCCATCACGTGAACATTTACTGTGACTTGTATTTATCCACCCACGTACCTGCAGTTGAGGGAAATTGCTAAATATGGATTTTCCACGAGCCATTCAAAAGCATGCATCTGTCTCTTCACCATCTCTGGAAAGATAGTTTAAAAACTATCCACATACTCTAACTGGAGATATGCATCTCTCTTCAATGTCTTGCCTTGTAATAAAAAAACCTTTGAATCACTGTGAAGAATATAGTGGAAATCCCAAAATGGACAGTGTGTGCTTCAAGAAATAGGGTGAGTAAACCACTTTACACAATTCAAGAAAGAAAAGGGTTGGATATTAGGTTACAATAGTCAAGAAAAGGATAACTAAAGCATAATCATCTTCAGGGTAGAGAGAGAACACAGTAAAATGAAAAAATCCCATAGAATCTTTAACCATGCAGAAGGCCATTCGGCCCATCAAATCTGCACCAACTCTCTGATAGAGTATTCTGCCTAGGCACATTCCCCTGTCCTATCCCTGTAACATCATGGCCACTAACACTAAGGGGCAATTTTAGCATGGCAAATCCACTTAACCTGCACATCTTTGGACTGTGGGAGGAAACCCATGCAGACACGGGGAGAATGTGCAAACGCCACACAAACAAAGTCACCCAAGGCTGAAATTGAACCTGGGTCCCTGGTGCTGTGAGGCAGCAGTGCTAACCACTGTGCTGCCCATGGTGAGCACAAGTTATGTATTGAATTTGTTTGGCTCTAATTAAAAATCATGTTTTAGCTTTTAATTACTATCACAGTAAAGTACTCCTGCTAGTTCAGTTAACATCATAACACAGGGAAGATGAGAGTGACTGCCCTTTACATCAAGGCCTCACTTTGAGTCTGGCATCAAGTCACCCTAGCAAAACTGGAATCAATGGGAATTAGGGGGAAAACCCTCCGTCGGTTGGAGTCATATCTGGTACAAAGGAAGATGGTTGCGATTGTTAGGGGTCAGTCACCTCAGCTCCAGTACATCACTACAGGCGTTCCTGAGGGGAGTGCCCAAGGCCCAACCATCTTCAGCTGCTTCGTCAATGACTTTCCTTCTATCGTAAGGTCAGAATTTGGGTTGTTTGTTGATGATTGCACAAGGTTCAGCATCATTTGCGACTCCAAATGAAAGTCCATATCCAACTAGACCTGGACAATATCCAGGCTTGAGCAGACAAGTGGCAAGTAACATTCATGCCTCACAAGTACCAGGCAGTAGCAATCTCTAACAAGAGAGAATCTAAACATTACCCCTTGACATTCAATGGCATTACCATCACTAAATCCCCCACTAACCTCATCTTGGCGGTTTTAATCGACCAGAAACTCAACTGGACTAGCCATTTCAATACTGTGGCTACAACAGCATGTCAGAGGCTGGAAATCCTGCAATGAGTAACTCACAAAGTTAACAAATTTGAGGAGATAGATAGGTGTTTAATTAGTTGTGGGATGAAGGGTTATGAGGGATGGGCAGGAAGGTGGAGATAAGATCAGCCCTGATCGTATTGAATGGCGGAGCAGGCTCACGGGGCTGATTTGCCTACTCCTGCGCCTAGTTCTTATCTAAGCTCACTGAAAATGTGAAGCAAAGAAATAATCATTGTTCAAATTTCATATATTAATAGAAACAAAATAAAAATCTAGATGAGGCAACTCCAGTTAAAATACAGTTGTACCACCAAATTTAAATGGTTTTGTACAATCCAAGTATACTTAATTATTAAAGACCTTATTTTAGGACATGCAAAATTCACATTAAAATCATACTGGAGTTAATTAAAGGGGACATTTCATTTTCAAAGCTAATTCTGAAATGAATGATTAGCTCCCATCACATCAATGTACATAGTTAACACTCAGGTTCCATTACTTGTAAGTTTTTTTGTTAGAAAAGCAGAACTAATGCTCTAGGAATACAGCAAAACCTATCAAAATTTTTAAATGAGCAACATAGGTCAAACCTCAACACCCCAAAATGCAATGGCATCACAATAGTTGATGAGGGTTAACTGAAGGAGCCAGTACGTTGTGGTTAAATAACACATAGAAATTTAAAGATTGTGAAGGGAGGGATGTCTGAGAGAGGTCTGAAGTTCGGCAGTTTTGAGATCCTGGAAAAGGAGGTTGTGCAAGGTACTGAATAATATACCTTCGAAGCAAATACTTCTGCACTTTCGCGGCAACTTTTTTCAATTTCAAGGTGGTCTTGTATTGTACTGACTTCCTCAATCACCATTTGTGAAACTGTAATAAAGAAGCATTCAGATGTGATCATTTCATTTACAAAAACATCTGGTTAATCAACAACTTTCAAAAACATCTTATACAAAGATTGTTAAAAGAAAAGTTTGCACAACAGAAAAAGTGACTGGAAAGCATCTGTAACCTTGACATTTTCTGAGGTAATCATAAACTGCAGCAAACACAGGCCAACTGAATCCACTTAACTAATTAGCAGATGCTGTCACAGAGAAAACATGAATCAACACTGTTATTACAAGTGGCACATTTGAGTGGCATCTAATTATGACTTGATGAGCTTGATACTTGCATTATAATCACTACCACAGCATCCCATCAGAGACTAAAAGCCTCTGATGGTGCTGACTTCCAGTAACTCCCCCTGAAACCTTCACAGTTTCTGGCAGTCTCCTTGGCAGGGCCCCCTTCTCAGTTAATGACATGTTAAGTATAATTACTGGTAGGCATTGTAAATAAACAGGATTGGAACCGAAATTGGACAAGTGCATAAGACAATCTGACACATTGAAAGTGGCAGGCCTAATTGAGAGTTTCTCTGACTGCTGGAGATCATTTAACAGCATTTCTCTTAGGACAGTGATTATAACTGTGGAGACGGGCAGCATAATGGTATCAGACAAATGTGAGCATTGCTGACAGTGTAGTGAATTAAATTGTATCTACTCTGTGAAACGCCTTGATGAAAAGTACAAATGCCTTGGTGGTCTTATCATTATAACACAATGGTCATGTTGTCATCAACCTTGCCACTGTCAATTGAAAAGAAATGATTGTGTTGAGGTTTGCTATTGCCGACTGAATAGAACCAATTTTCAGAGATCTATGAAATCATGTAATTGGGTATAGAATGCAGCTGCTTCACATACAAACTGGCCTTAGTAAACAGGAGTTGCACACAATGTGTGTTCATGCCTAAATACAAATCAAAACTGAACAGGACTCAAGATAATTTAGAACTATAAAATAGCTGGAACTGAGATCGAAGAGTTGGAATTTGACCAATGTCGATTTTATTTTTCATTTCAAGCTTATTATAAACCAAGGTCATTTCTTAATACTGTACTTCTGATTCCTGCTTACACCAACTTTAAGCCATTGACTTATGTAACCCCAAGCAGAAGGCTTAACAAAATACTTTCAAGACCACATTCAACACTATTTAAATTTGCATGGTTTCACTTGTCAATGAATGTGAATTTTTAAAATGTGTGTTTATTTGAAAAAGATGCATTTCAGTAATATTCTTGCCCTGGGTCTTAGCAAATGTATTTGCTCTATGGATTATTTTCAATCTGTCCAATTTTTGTTTTACAAGCACTCTAGTGACAAGCAAGATTTTCCAGCATTCAAAAGCTCCTGTTCAGGAAAGGCGTAACCTATACAAAATATATAGCTGGCTTAAAACAGAAGTGGCGCCGGCACAAACACATTTCTTTTCATCCCAATCATAGTTATTTTAATGAATTTTTAAAAATAATTCTGCTACATAGTTAAATCAATTCAAAAACATAATCTAAAGGACCAACTACCAAGCTGATTTGGAAGTGTACAGGATGGTTTGGTGAATGGATAAGGATCCAGCAAATAAAGATATTGGAAAGAACATTTTCTTCAAGTATTGCTTGAAGAAAAACCTAGATTATGACGCAAGTGCTTCTGTTTAAACGTGAACATCAGTGCTGAAGTAAGACTAAATGCTGGGATTTGTGAATGCTTCACAATTCTTTGTTCATGATTTTAGGGGAAAGAAGTGCAAGGATATGCGGGTAAGGCAGGGGGCTTAGATAGAATGCTCTTTCAGTGAGCCAGTGCAGACTCGATGAGCTGAATGGTCTTCTATATAGTGAAGATCGTAAGCATTTTTCCCCATAAATTGTTCCCACAAGGCCGCTTCTGCGGAGCTCTGTGCAGCCCCATTCATTTAGAATGGTAAAATCTTACAGCATTGGGCCATCCAACACATCATGCCAATGCTGGCTCTTTCAGAAAACATTGAATTAGACCCACTCCCCTATTCTCTTTCCCATATGCTCAGCAAATATTCCCTTTCCAAATATATATATTCTCTTTTGCAAGTCAGTATTAAATCTTTCAGGTTGCACATCCCAGATAATGGCAACGCGCTGCCTGACAAGTTTAACATTCTAATTAATAGCTCCAAGTTAAAGCACCACCCAACTCCAGCAAGCCTCAGAGTGACCTTGGATAGGACACTGACCTTCTCAGAACACCTAAAAACAACTGCAGCCAAGGTAAAGTCCAGAAACAACTTTATTGCCAAATTAGCTGGTTCAACATGGGCGCTGCTGCCACCACCCTCTTGTGCTTTTCCCAAGTATATTTGTTGCCAACAATGAAATGATCCAGCCAGGATACAATTTTATTTATTTAGCAAATGCAAAGTTCCTAAGCCAAGCAGTTTCATCCGGTCCTGCTGTGTTCAGTACAGATAGGCCATCACTGAATCTGTGGATTGGACACTCTTCAATGATATGGTGCATAGTTTGCTGTCTCCCACAGGCACATAGGGGGCTGGCACGAATGCCCCATCTGAGGAGGTTGGCCAAGCATGGGCCATGGCCAGTCCTGAACTTGACGTGGGTGGACCACTCCTTCCTTGGAAGATTCAAACGAGGCAGCTGTTGGGAATCATTGTGTCCAATGACTCCCATTCATTTGTCCAAGTAGAATTTATGTTAAAGTCCTGTATGGGAGGGTTTTTCCAGATTGGCCTTCTTGTTGGGAGTTGTACCTTGGGAGAGGCTGAATAGATCAGCATGAAGTGGAACGTGAAGGGCATTGTGAATTTTTTCCATTATTCTGTGGGTTGTTGCAAGTCGGCAAATATGTGGAGGAATAATGTTTGCCAGGACAGGGAGCCAAGGGAGTGGTGTTGAACATACTGTTCCAGTAAAGGTACACATGGTAGCATTCAGCTGGATGTCAACTCTGTTTGTATGCATATGATGATCTTGACAAAACATGGGTGCAGTATTCTGCTCCTGAGTATGAGAGTGCTGAGATTTGGAGGATGGTGGCAGCAGTACCCATGTTGAGCTGGCTAGTTTGGCAATCAAGTTATTTCTGGACTTGACTTTGGCTGCGGGACTTTTTAGGTGTTCCCGGAAGGTCAGTGTCCTATCTTGGGTCACTCCGAGGTATGTTGGAGCTGGGTGGTGCTTTAATTTGCAGCCATTAATTTGGATGTCAAGTTTTTTATTGGTTTTTGCATTGTGAAGATGGAATAAACTGGATACTGTTTTTGCAGGGCTTGGCTTGAGTCACCAAGTGTTACAGTATTGTTCAAGTTTTGACAAGTCCTTGTTTAGGGTCCGGTCCAAGGTGCCAAAGTCAGGGGCTTGAATTATGAGGCAGATGTCATTGGCAATGGTTTAGTGATATTGTCATTGGACTAGTAATCCTGAGTCCCAAGGTAATGCTCTGGGGACCTGGGTTCGAATCCCACCACGGCAGATGGTGAAATTTGAATTTCTTTTTAAAAATCTGGAATTAGAAGTTTAATGGCGAGCATGAAACCATTGTCAATTGTTGTAAAAAACCCATCTGGTTCACTAATGTCCCTGAGGGAAGGAAATCTGCCGCCCTTACCTGGTCTAGTCTACATGTGACTCCAGGCCCTCAGCAATGTGGCTAACTCTTAAAATGCCCTCAGAGATGGGCAATAAGTGCTGGCCCAGCCAGTGACGCCCACATCCCATGAACAAATTTTTTAAAAAAGAATTTTTATAAGGTGGTTTATGAAAGATTATTTGTGTACAAGTTGAACAGCATTGGGGCCAGTACTGCGCCTTGGGGGAGCCCATCGGTTTGTCTTTCCCATGTATATTTTACCTGTCCAAGGTGAACTTTGAACGCTCAATTGTTCAACAGTATTCCGATGCTTTTAGCCGTCTGGGGGGTGGGGTTTGGGTACATGAAAGCTTCAGGAGAAGGCCAGCTTAACAAATAGTGTCGCATGCAGTTGTGAGATCGAGTAACACAGGACCTGTCTTCAAGTTTTTCTGAAAGCCATTTTCAACGTTAACTAGTAAGGGTCAGTACTTGTTCCCTAGTGCTGTGGTCTTTTGGGAAACCAGCTTGGTCGACGCTAAGGACTTTTTCTACGATTGGGGATATGTGCTGAAGGATGAGGCATTTAAGGATTTTGTATGGGACCAACAGGAGAGAGATCG
The DNA here is from genome assembly GCF_964213995.1 of Mustelus asterias. Taxonomy (NCBI): domain Eukaryota; kingdom Metazoa; phylum Chordata; class Chondrichthyes; order Carcharhiniformes; family Triakidae; genus Mustelus; species Mustelus asterias. The sequence continues at coordinate 21,294,689 of NC_135811.1, read as the reverse complement.
GACAGTAGCTAAATGCGAGAATGAGGTCTTTTCCAAGTTTAGTATGGTGATGACTTTTGCTGTCTGCCATTTTGTTGGAATTTATGACCATCGCGTAAAACTGGGTCAGCCAGGCAAGAACTCGGGGCCCCAGGTGTTTCATGAATTCTGGTGCAATAATGTTATATTCTCCTGCCTTGGCACACTTCAGGCTCTGTAGGACATTCTTTAGATTTGCAACCTCAAAGGGGACAGGGCGGATGTCTTTTTTTTGTTGATGGTGTTGCGTTAGTTTACACTGGATGTTTCTTGGGCTGTTTTTGTCTAGGGGTGCTTTAGTTATGGCAAGTAGGTGGCTGGAGACATGGCTGGGAGTAACTGAGGTGATTCTGGAGTGGGTGGCTTTTGGGCTACTCCAAGGTGACAGATTAGGCTCCAGCATTTCCTGCTGGAGAGTGTGAAGTTTAGCTCTGCTACAGTTGCCTCCCACTTCGTGAGGTGCACAGCATTGAGGGACTCGATCAGATGGTCTCCTACCACTGGGTCCCTTGATGCTTCATGTGCCTTCAGGAGGGCAGCACTTTCTTCATCGAAGCATGGAATGTAGATGGGTTGGTAACCTTGGGGAATTGCTGTGCAGGCTGCATTGTAGATGGCACCACAGAGACAGTTGTATGCTTCATCAACAGTGATGTTTCGCAGTGGGATTGTTGAGATGGCAGAGAGCAATGAGTCAACCCCTGCCAGTACCCAGGCTTGCCTGGGGAAGCTAATGATCCTTCCAGCAGACTAAATTCCAAAGGAAGCTTCATGAGCAGAGTTCATACAGGGAATCCCAGTCATAGTCCAAAGTCAAAAGGAACAAGAATAAATAGCCAATGTATAATGTTCCTTTTCCAAATGCATAGATGTGAATTTTAGACTCGGGATTGCAGCTTTGGTTAAATAAAAAAAGTGCCTCGAACAATACAGTTTTATCTCATTTCCAATCTTTCCCAATTGCCTTAGCCACTTTCCTGCCATGCAGGATTCTGCAGAGCTTATCAAAATACGTCATTCAAATCAAAAATGTATGTTTTCCTCTTCAGAATTCTATCATCGGTCCTTTTGTTCCTTTTTTCTTCCATGTTCCTTTACCTTCTTCCATCTGAGAAGCACATTGGGATTTTACACAATGAAGGTGCCATGTAAACAATCTTCTGTTGCTATGAAATGAAACATTCACGTATTGCACTTGGTATTAGAATGAGGTTTTAAATTAGATAATGGTCTCAGGGATGAGGAACTTCAATTATGTGAATTGATTACAGAAGGTGGGACTGTTTTCACTGGAGAAGTGGTTGGGAGTAGATTCAATAGAGGTATTCATAATCATGAGAGCAGGTAGGGAGAAACTGTTTCCATTGGTAGCATTAAGGCCCAGGCCAGAAACTCCAAGGTTTTATGTGAGGCTAGCCTAGACCATAAGTTTTACATTTGATTTCGGCATTGGTGAACACAAGGTGTTTCACTCCAAGTGTGATTCAAGTGACACACTAGGAAGCTTTTATCGAACAAAGTTTATTTAAGAACAGAGTTAGAATATAACAAAAAGAATTAGCATAACTTTTACGAATTAGGAGACTTAAACATGACACAGTATAATTCTTAACAGCTAGCTATCTCTGTTGTTATAATTTAAAGCAATACCCCACAAACATACAGCCTTCTTCAAAATTAGTTTGCACTAAAACAATTATGCTCACGTAATACTAGATTTCAAGCTTTTTGACACCTACGGACAGAAATCCAACAGCAATTTTCAGAGAAGGATACATCCTCAAGACAGCAAAACAGAGAAGTAAATCCAGTCCCTCAGCAGCTTCTTCAGACTTCATAAAGAGAAAAGGATACTTCTCTCTCTGCAGCTTCCAAAACAGCAACACTCAGACCGCAGAAGCTCCAACTCTAGAGAGGAGGTGAAAGAGACACTGTCCTCTCAGCTGCAAATAGCATTTGAAACAGCAACTAAGCTGGAATTATCTGTGAAAGCCTAGCTGTTTCCAGTCATATGACCTGACCTGTCAATCATCCCAATCAAGCTCTACTCTGCAATCCCAGAGGAACACAAAAACGACAGGACACTGCATTGGTTCAGGCTAAAACAAACATGGTATCAATTATACTGCTTCATTAACAACAGAGGATACTGGTCGTAGACAAAACAGCTCTGATAAAATGCCAGGGACTGCTAGAAATATCCTGCAGAGAAACACGATTAAAATACATTTCTTAAAAGCACAGTATTGTCACACCTCCTCCCTTAAGAAAAGAAAAACATCAATATTCAAAGATGGTTTCATTCATCTTTTAGAAGCCACCCTCAAAGACTTCTTCCACACCCAGGAAACTTGCAGCCACTGAAAGAGCCATTATTCCACAAGACACTCCCTATTTAAACTGAATGCAACACACCTGAAAAGAAATCACAAATATATTCATTACTCACTGTCTTCGAGTCCAATAATCCCTAACCAGACAAGGAATATAGATTTTAATCCCACAAAGAATCCCCAAATGTTAAGGCCCAGGCCAGAAACTCCAAGGTTTTTTGTGAAGTTAGCCTAGATCCTAAAGGCACAGTGTTGTCAGAGTAGAAGGATCAAGAACCGGAGGGCACAGATTTAAGGTCATTGACAAAAGAAGCAATGGCAGAATGAGGAAAAACTTATTCCCACAGCCAGTGTTTAGTATCTGGAACACATTGTCAGAGAGAGTGTGGTCAACGCAGAATCAATGGAAGCATTCAAGAGGGAATTGTATTATCTGCAAGGAAGAACATGCAGACATACAAGGAGAAGACAGAGGAGTGGGGCGAGGTGAACTGCGCCTTCGGAGAGCCAGTATAGATGTGACAGACTGAATGGTCTCCTGCTGTGCTGTAACCAGTGTGTGATTTTGTGACTGTGCCCACAATGAAGAAATTGCTAACAAGATTTTACTTCTGTAACTTTTACTTTTAACACAAATCAGAATCAACCTAAATTAACAGACAAATCATATTTAAAATAAACAGTAACTTTCATTTGAAATAGTCATTACAACAGAGTTACATCTGAAACAAGCACCAGCATCAGTCCCTGCAGATACATGACATAAGGTACACAGTTTCACAATATAATGCTCTTTATTCACACAGGGTAGGTTCAGGAGTCCTACCTGAAAGCAGCTTTCACCTCTCGAGTCTCACAAGGTACAATAATCAGCAAGGCGCAATACTATAAAACCCTCTCTCCCTTGGTCAGGATCATCCTGATGGTTTGCAAGATTTCTTTTCAGCCAGCCAACCAACCAACAAATAATACCAAATTCACTCTCTGGTCCTGTGATACAAACTCTCAGCCCTCTCTCATGTCTGAACTCTTCGCACTGCTTGTATGATTCAATTCCTTTTACTTCAATTCCTTCCTTTCCCCAAGATCATCTGAAATTCTATTTTCCTTTTTGCCAAAGAGAAAATTGACAAATTTGTTGAGAGCTTTGCCGGCTTCTCCTTACAGGAGTTCTATACTTTTCTTTCTGTCTTTGTCTGCTTTCTCTGTGTGTCTTGCAGTCATATGGCTTCTGTATTTTAATTTTCTTCCTGTTGGTACCACTGCCAGGTCAGGGGTCACATGGACCTATTTTTCAAGAAAATTGCAACTGGTTTCTTTACAATTGAAGCAAACTCATGGAAGCATTTTTCAAACATTAAAAACAATTACAGAATCCAGTCTAGAAATTATAAATTTCCCTTACTGTACTGCTTCTGGGCACAGGTAGTAAGCTGCCAGTAGAACAGAAAGAGGTGCAGAGGGATATGGGGAGGTTAAGTGAGTGGGCATCAAGGTGGCAGATAGAGTTAGGAAGTTTGAGGTTATTCAATTTGCTGGAAGAATAGAACATAGGGCAGCACGGTGGCACAGTGGTTAGCACTGCTGCCTCACAGCGCCAGGGACTCAGTGACCTGGCTTGGGTCACTGTCAAAGAACAAAGAACAGTACAGCACAGGAAACAGGCCCTTCGGCCCTCCAAGCCTGTGCCGCTCCTTGGTCCAACTAGACCATTTGTTTGTATCCCTCCATTCCCAGACTGCTCATGTGACTATCCAGGTAAGTCTTAAACGATGCCAGCGTGTCTGCCTCCACCACCCTACTTGGCAGCACATTCCAGGCCCCCACCACTCTCTGTGTAAAAAACGTCCCTCTGATATCTGAGTTATACCTCGCCCCTCTCACCTTGAGCCTGTGACCCCTTGTGATCGTCACCTCCGACCTGGGAAAAAGCTTCCCACTGTTCACCCTATCTATACCCTTCATAATTTTGTACACCTCTATTAGATCTCCCCTCATTCTCCATCTTTCCAGGGATAACAAGCCCAGTTTACCCAATCTCTCCTCATAGCTAAGACCCTCTATACCAGGCAACATCCTGGTAACCCTTCTCTGCACTCTCTCTAAAGCCTCCACGTCCTTCTGGTAGTGCGGCAACCAGAACTGGACGCAGTACTCCAAATGTGGCCTAACCAGCGTTCTATACAGCTGCAACATCAGACTCCAGCTTTTATACTCTATACCCCATCCTATAAAGGCAAGCATACCATATGCCTTCTTCACCACCTTCTCCAACTGTGCTGCCACCTTCAAGGATTTGTGGACTTGCACACCTAGGTCCCTCTGTGTTTCTATACTCTTGATGGCTCAGCCATTTATTGTATAACTCCCCCCTACATTAGTTCTTCCAAAATGCATCACTTCGCATTTATCTGGATTAAATTCCATCTGCCATTTCTCCGCCCAATTTTCCAGCCTATCTATATCCTGCTGTATTGTCCGACAATGTTCATTGCTATCCGCAAGTCCAGCCATCTTCGTGTCATCCGCAAACTTGCTGATAACACCAGTTACACCTTCTTCCAAATCATTTATATATATCACAAGTAGCAGAGGTCCCAGTACAGAGCCCTGCGGAACACCAGTGGTCACAGACCTCCAGCCGGAAAAAGACCCTTTGACTGCTACCCTCTGTCTCCTGTGGCCAGTTTTCTACCCATCTAGCCACCTCTCCTTGTATCCCATGAGCCTTAACCTTCTTAACCAACCGGCCATGAGGGGACTTTGTCAAATGCCTTACTGAAATCCATATAGACGACATCCATGGCCCTTCCTTCGTCAACCGGTTTTGTCACTTCCTCAAAAAACTCCACCAAATTTGTAAGGCACGACCTCCCTCTTACAAAACCATGATGTCTGTCACTAATGAGATTGTTCCGTTCTAAATGAGCATACATCCTGTCTCTAAGAATCCTCTCCAACAACTTCCCTACCACGGACGTCAAGCTCACTGGCCTATAATTGTCCGGGTTATCCCTGCTACCCTTCTTAAATAACGGTACCACATTCGCTATCCTCCAATCCTCAGGGACCTCACCTGTGTCCAATGAAGAGACAAAGATTTCCGTCAGAGGCCCAGCAATGACATCTCTTGTATCCCTGAGCAGTCTAGGATAGATGCCATCAGGCCCTGGGGTTATGTCAGTTTTAATGTTACCTAAAAAACCTAACACTTCCTCCCTTGTAATGGAGATTCTCTCTAACGGGTCAACACCTCCCTCTGAGACACTCCCAGTCAACAAGTCCCTCTCCTTTGTGAATACCGATGCAAAGTATTCATTTAGGATCTCCCCTATTCCCTTGGGTTCTAAGCATAATTCCCCTCCTTTGTCCCTGAGAGGTCCGACTTTTTCCCTGACAACTCTTTTGTTCCTAACATATGAATAAAATGCCTTAGGATTCTCCTTAATCCTGTCTGCCAAGAACATTTCGTGACCTCTTTTTGCCCTTCTAACTCCCCGTTTGAGTTCTTTCCTACTCTCTCTGTATTCCTCCAGAGCTGCATCTGTTTTCCATGCGGAGTTTGCATGTTCTCCCCGTGTCTGTGTGAGTTTCTTCCGGGTGCTCCGGTTTCCTCCCACAATCCGAAAGACGTGCTGGTTAGGTGCATTAGCCATGCTAATTTCTCCCTCAGTGTACCTGAACAGGCGCCAGAGTGTGGCAACTAGGGGATTTTCACAGTAACTTCATTGCAATGTTAACGTAAGCCAACTTGCGACTAATAACTTTTTAACTTTAAAACATTGGACCATAAATTCCACCCAGGAGCAGGAAGTGATGATCCACTGGAATTACAAGAGTTTAAAGTGCACTTACCTGCTTTGGAAACTTTGGGTTGAGTCAGGTCGGGCGGGGTGGGGCAGTTGTGGATCAGTGGGAGGGGACTTAGAGTCTGGCCTGTGGGTTGGAATGGGAGGTATGAGGGAAGTTCCATGTGGCTGGGGGTCAGAAGGTGGTGGAATCCCATGGTAGGGTTCGGTGGGGTGGGGGGGGGGGGGGGGGGGGGCGGTGGGAGGTGTCTAGAATGTGGGAGGTGTCCAGTGTGGGGCTCGCTCTGGCTGTTTAAGATAGTTACTTTGAAGTTAGATGTGGTTTTATTTCCTCTAACTCTTTCAGAGTAACCATTGCTGTAAAACTGAAAGAACCATCCGATGCTGGTGATTTAGAATTGCTTTGTCTGATGGTTCCCAGCCCAGCACATTGTCCAGGAGAAGTTAGCCCTTTGGACAACTGCTGCATAAACCCTTACCTGGGTACCTCCAAGAGGAATTCCTAAGGACATCTTTTGGCTATCCTCAAATCTGGAATTGGGTAGCCTGGAAGTTATGGGCCTAATCATTTTTTTTGAACAATTAGGAGACAAATTTAAATGTTGATTTTTCAGCCAGATTTAGACCATTATTCTGCTATTTAACAGCTACTTTGGACCAAAGCTTTAGCTTTTAATACTATCATGGGTGACACGGTAGCACAGTGGTTAGCACTGCAGCTTCACAGCTCCAGGGACCTGGGTTCAATTCCCGGCTTGGGTCACTGTCTGTGTGGAGTTTGCACATTCTCCTCGTGTCTGCATGGGTTTTCTCCGGGTGCTCCGGTTTCCTCCCACAGTCCAAAGATGTGCGGGTTAGGTTGATTGGCCATGCTAAAATTGCCCCTTAGTGTCCTGGGATGCGTAGATTAGAGGGATTAGCGGGTAAAATGTTTAGGGATGTGGGGGTGGGGCCTGGGTGGGATTGTGGTCGGTGCAGACTCGATGGGCCGAGTGGCCTCTTTCTGTACTGTAGGGTTTCTATGATTATGACTCCATTTGTCCAGTGTTCTATAACACCTCTGTCATTTAATCTCTTTGGCCCCCTAACCTATCCATAACTTTCTCTTTTGCTCCAAATGTGCCCCCCCCACATTTTTTCAACAGCATAAAACCCATCTCTCTCCAGTTCCAAAGAGTAAGAGGTTTCACAAAACCAGGTTAAAGTCCAACAGGTTTATTTGGAATCACAAGCATACAAGCAGCGTAGAAAATTAGCACAAATACAAAATACTGAGCATTCTGGAAATGTGAAGTAAAAACTCAGCGGGTCTTGCAGCTTCTGTACAGAGAGAAACTGAGTTAATATTTTGAGTCCAATATGACTCGCCTTTTGGAACTGGAGAGGGGTCGAAACATGATGGATTTTATGCTGTGAAAATGGGAAAGGAGCAAAGAACAAAGAACAAAGAACAGTACAGCACAGGAAACAGGCCCTTCAGCCCTCCAAGCCTGTGCCGCTCCTTGGTCCAACTAGACCAATCGTTTGTATCCCTCCATTCCCAGGCTGCTCATGTGACTATCCAGGTAAGTCTTAAACGATGTCAGCGTGCCTGCCTCCACCACCCTACTTGGCAGCGCATTCTAGGCCCCCACCACCCTCTGTGTAAAAAACGTCCCTCTGATATCTGAGTTATACTTCGCCCCTCTCACCTTGAGCCCGTGACCCCTCGTGATCGTCACCTCCGACCTGGGAAAAAGCTTCCCACTGTTCACCCTATCTATACCCTTCATAATCTTGTACACCTCTATTAGGTCTCCCCTCATTCTCCGTCTTTCCAAGGAGAACAACCCCAGTCTACCCAATCTCTCCTCATAGCTAAGACCCTCCATACCAGGCAACATCCTGGTAAACCTTCTCTGCACTCTCTCTAACGCCTCCACGTCCTTCTGGTAGTGCGGCGACCAGAACTGGACGCAGTACTCCAAATGTGGCCTAACCAGCGTTCTATACAGCTGCATCATCAGACTCCAGCTTTTATACTCTATACCCTGTCCTATAAAGGCAAGCATACCATATGCCTTCTTCACCACCTTCTCCACCTGTGTTGCCACCTTCAAGGATTTGTGGACTTGCACACCTAGGTCCCTCTGTGTTTCTATACTCCTGATGACTCTGCCATTTATTGTATAACTCCTCCCTACATTATTTCTTCCAAAATGCATCACTTCGCATTTATCCGGATTAAACTCCATCTGCCACCTCTCCGCCCAATTTTCCAGCCTATTTATATCCTGCTGTATTGCCCGACAATGCTCTTCGCTATCCGCAAGTCCAGCCATCTTCGTGTCATCCGCAAACTTGCTGATTACTGAACTTGCAAGTGAAGCAAAATAGGTCAAGGTTAGGTTCGAGGGCAGGAGAGATTAAATGACAAACACAAGGGAAAGGGAATGGTAAGGTTTGGACCAAAGTTTAATGACTAATAGCAGAATAAGGTTCAGCATTGGCTGAAAGCAAAAGCACAGGAACAAGATACAGACTGGCACTGGGGGAAAAAGATCAAAATGGAGGACAGAATTTTTGAGCTGAATTTGCTGAATGCAATGTTAAGTCCAGAACGTTGTAAAAGTGCTTAATCAGAATATATAGAAACATAGAAAATAGAAGCAGAAACAGGCCATTTGGCCATGATATAAGAAGAAGCAAGCTGGAGGAGTGGCACCTCATCTTCCAATTAGATACTTTTGGAGTCAACACTTGAGTTTAGACCATGAACCCTATCTTCCATTTTGATCCAGTGCCAGTCTGTATCTTGTTCACATGTTTTTGCTTTAGACAGCCCTGATCAATTTTCTGCTATTGACATTTTCTGCTATTTTGCTTTCAGACAGTGTTGACCATTATTCTGTTATTTAACACCTACTCTGGACCAAGGCTTTGGTCTTTAATGCTATCATTACGACTCAATTTGTCTAGTGTTCCATAAACACCTTTGCCATTTAATCTCTCTTGCCCTCTAACCTATCCATAACTTTCTCTTTTGCTCTAAATGCACCCCCCCCCCCCATTTTTTCAACAGTATAAAATCCATCAAACTCCTATCTCTCTCCAGTTCCGAAGATTAAGAAGTCTCACAACACCAGGTTAAAGTCCAATTGGTTTATTTGAAATCACGAGCTTTCAAAGCACTGCTCCTTCCTCAGGTAAGACTCACCTGAGGAAGGAGCAGCGCTCCAAAAGCTCGTGATTCCAAATAAACCTGTTGGACTTTAACCTGGTGTTGTGAGACTTCTTATTGTGCCCAACCCAGTCCAACGCTGGCATCTCCACGTCGCAGTTCCGAAGAATCATATAAGACTCAAAATGGTAACTCAGTTGCTCTATCTACAGATGCTGCCAGAATTTTTCTAGCATTTTCTGTTTTTATTTTAGAAAAATTAACATGAAGGTACAGCAAGCAATTAGGAAGGCAAATGCAACATTGACCTTTATTGCAGGGGGATTGAAGTACACTGCTCATGTGTAGGCCTAGGAAACCAATATAAAAATGTACAGGTGGGCAGGCACCTTGTTACATGCTATGTGACTTGATCTTTGTGATATTTTTGAAGGATAGGCTTGCAGATTTCAAAGGTACAAACAAAACAAGAGCTTTATTGGAAAGGTGTTTACTATACAGGCTGTTAGAATAGACTGCCTGTTTGCCCACTGTGGTGAACCATAGTTGGTTACCACTATGAGTGCTGAGCCATGGATGGTCAGCACTATGGGGTTTGTAGATATGTTACTGTAATTACTGTTGGTGTTAGGGTTGGGCTGTTCTACCTGTTGATATTGTTCTGTGGTACTCTCCAGTTGGCTCCGCCTACCAGGGGAAGTATAAAGGTCACTGCACTGCCTGGAGACCCTTTAGTCTGAGATTGTATTGTATATAGTGTGCTCCATTCTTGTCAGTAATAAAAGCCTTTATTTCCCGGGTACAATCGAGCCTCCTGAGTGATTTAATCGCGCATCAATTTTATTACTGACAAAATTTTGAAAACCATGGAGCAAATGTTGAAACCCAATCGGCTTACACTAGATCCACGTGCGGCAGGAGCGTCGAACACTTTCGACCATTGGTTAAAGTGTTTTCAAGACTACATCGATGCCTCAACAGCCATTCAAAACGATGATGATAGATTGCGGGTCCTCCACGCGAGGGTAAGCGACACTGTATACTTAGCAATCCGCGATGCCCAAGACTACAAAGGGGCCATCGAACTACTTAAGAAGCGGTACAACAAACCGCCAAACGAGATCCATGCTCGACACCTTCTAGCCACTCGACGGCGGCAGCCCGGCGAAACGACAGAACAGTACCTGGGTGAACTCCAGCAGCTAGCCAGAGCCTGCAACTGCAAGTCAGTGTCGGCGGCCCAGTATACGAGCGACTTGATCCACGATGCGTTCATGGCGGGAATCGGCTCGTCGTACATTCGCCTCCGGCTGCTAGAGCAAGGTAATCTAGACCTCACTAAGACAGTAGAATTGGCTGACGCTATGGAGACGGCCTCCAGAAGCCTAGAAACGTACCCCACCGACCATGTGGGAACATCGTGGCAAGTACAGCCACTGACTCTACTTTGTTCAGCGGCTCCGAAAAACTGCGCGATTGTGTTCCCAACCTCGGACCTGACAACGGCGGCAGCTCCAGGAGGCCCGCGGTGTTACTTCTGTGGATTGGCGAAACATCCTCGGCAACGATGTCCAGCCAGAACGGTATTGTGCTCCGCGTGTGGAAAGAAAGGGCATTATGCCAAAGTCTGCAGGACCAAACCACCCTCCAAACATAGCAGTGCGGCGTGTGATTCTCCTGAGCCTGTCTCCTTGTCTCCAGCATCTTCGAGGTCTTCCACCACGTGCGATTCCAGAGCGCCGCCATTCCTGACGACGGAGACGCAAGACATGTGCGACCTGCAGGGGCCGCCACTTTTAGCGCCACCGACCACATGCGATCCATGGACGCAGCCATTTTGGTCAGCACCAACCGCGGACGACCAGCAGGGGTCATCATCATCAACCATCTCAGCTGCCTGCAGCGGCACCCAAGACTCAATGGTGGCGTCAATCATCCTGGACCAGGCCAAGCCTCACAGACTCGACAAGTCCATGACGGACATAGAGGTAAACGGACGCCAAATTCATTGTTTGTTTGACAGCGGGAGCACGGAGAGCTTCATTCACCCTAACACCGTGAAACGGTGCGGTCTCCAAGTACGGACTGTCAGACAGACAATTTCGATGGCGTCGAGGTCCCGGTCTGTTACCGTGCTAGGGAGCTGCGTGGTCAATCTGACGGTGCAGGGCACAGTTTACGAGAACTTCAGGCTCCTTGTGTTACCGCACCTTTGCGCTCCGATGCTCCTGGGACTAGACTTTATGGTCCACCTGAGGAGTGTAACCCTGCAGTACGATGGGCCGCTCCCTCCACTTTCAGTGGGAGCACAGCAGCCTCCAAATTGCCCAGCGCGCTCCACGTGTAGCCTCTCGACACTCAGAATCACCCCACCATCCTTATTCGAGAATCTAGTGCCAGGCTGCAAGCCCATCGCAACCAAGAGCAGGCGTTACAGCGCTAAGGATCGGATCTTTATTCGATCTGAAGTTCAGCAGCTCCTCAGGGAAGAGATCATCCAACCTAGCTCTAGTCCATGGAGAGCGCAAGTAGTGGTGGTTAAAACTGGGCACAAACCCCGGATGGTCATAGACTATAATCAGACCATTAATAGATACACGCAGCTGGATGTGTATCCTCTCCCGCGCATATCTGACATGGTCAACCAGATTGCGCAGTATCGGGTGTTCTCCACCATTGACTTGAAGTCAGCTTACCACCAGCTCCCCATTCGCCCAGAGGACTGAAAATACACGGCCTTTGAGGCGGATGGTCGTCTTTATCACTTTTTAAGGGTTCCCTTTGGCGTCACGAATGGGGTCTCGGTCTTCCAGCGTGCAATGGACCGAATGGTGGACCAAAACGGGCTGCGGGCTACCTTCCCATACCTGGATAACGTCACTATCTGCGGCCATGACCAGCAGGACCACGATGCCAACCTCCTTAGATTTTTACGCACTGCGTCTCGCCTGAATCTGACCTACAACAGGGAGAAGTGCGTATTTCACAAGCGCCGTTTAGCAATTCTCGGATACGTGGTGGAAAACGGGGTCCTTGGCCCTGCTCCAGACCGTATGCGTCCCCTCCTGGAACTTCCCCTGCCCACTAGCATCAAAGCACTGAGAAGATGCTTAGGCTTCTTCTCATACTATGCACAGTGGGGTCCCAATTATGCGGACAAAGCCCGTCCGCTCATCAAGTCTACCTCCTTTCCCCTAGCAACAGAGGCTCGCTTAGCCTTTGAAGGGATAAAAGCCGACATCGCGAAAGCCACGATGCACGCTGTTGATGAGTCCATCCCCTTTCAGGTGGAGGGTGATGCATCGGATTTCGCCCTGGACACCACACTTAACCAGGCAGGCAGGCCCGTCGCCTTTTTCTCTTGCACCCTCCAAGGCCCCGAAATTCTACACTCTGTGGTGGAAAAGGAGGCCCAGGCCATTGTGGAGGCCGTTCGGCATTGGCGCCATTACTTGGCGGGAAAACGATTCACCCTGCTCATGGACCAGCGGTCCGTGGCGTTCATGTTCAACAACACATTACGGGGTAAGATCAAAAATGATAAAATCTTGAGGTGGAGAATCGAACTCTCCACCTACAATTATGATATCATGTACCGTCCAGGGAAGCTCAATGAGCCCTCGACGCCCTGTCGCGTGGAACATGTGCAAGTGTGCAGGAGAATCGATTACAGGCCCTCCATAATGATCTCTGCCATCCGGGGGTCACTCGGCTCTTCCATTTCATAAAGGCCCGGAATCTACCCTACTCAGTGGAGGATGTCAGGTCCATAACCCGAAGCTGCCAGGTATGTGCTGAATGCAAACCGCACTTCTACCGACCTGACAGGGCACACCTCATTAAAGCCACTCGCCCTTTTGAAAGACTGAGTGTGGACTTTAAGGGCCCCCTTCCTTCGACAGATCGGAACGTGTACTTCCTCAATGTGATTGACGAGTACTCTTGATTCCCTTTTGTCATTCCCTGTTCTGATACGACCACTGCCACGGTCATTAAAGCATTACGGGATCTTTTCACCCTGTTCGGTTACCCCAGCTATATCCACAGTGATAGGGGCTCGTCATTCATGAGTGACGACTTGAGGCAATACCTGCTCTCAAAAGGGATTGCCTCAAGTAGAACTACGAGTTACAACCCCAGGGGTAATGGACAGGTTGAACAAGAAAATGCTACAGTCTGGAAGGCTGTCTTACTGGCGTTGAGGTCTAAAGGTCTTCCAGTCTCCCGTTGGCAAGAGGTACTCTCTGATACGCTCCATTCCATCCACTCACTCCTGTGTACGGCAACCAACGCTACTCCACATGAGAGGATGTTTTCCTTCCCTAGGAAGTCTTCCTCTGGGACCTCATTACCGTCTTGGTTGACGCACTCAGGACCTGTCCTCCTGCGGCGGCATGTTAGGACCCACAAGTCCGACCCTTTGGTTGAACAGGTCCATCTCCTCCACGCCAACCCTCAATATGCCTATGTGGCATATCCTGACGGGCGAGAGGACACGGTCTCTATTAGAGATCTGGCACCAGCAGGGGACTTGGACACCCCAGTTGCTCCCACACCCCTAGTTAGGGACCCCCCCGACCCTTATCTCCCCTCCTGACACGGCGCGGGCAGTATCGGGACCACCACTTAATCCTCTTACTCCCATGTACAGCTTGCCTGAGTCCAGGAGATTGTCACCACCTCGAGGCGTGCTCGAGTCCAGCAGATTGTCGCCACCTCGTGGTCCACCTGTCCATGAGGAACTGGAGGAGTCACTGGACACCGCCTTGGAGAGAAGGTCACCACGGTCACCAGAACCGGCATTACCGCCAGTGTTGAGGAGGTCGCAGAGACAGTGCGGTCCTCCAATACGACTGAACTTGTGATTATATGAACAGTTGTTCTGTTTTTTTTGCCCCACTGGCCTTTGTTTTTAAAGGAGGGGTGAATGTGGTGAACCATAGTTGGTTACCACTATGAGTGCTGAGCCATGGATGGTCAGCACTATGGGGTTTGTAGATATGTTACTGTAATTACTGTTGGTGTTAGGGTTGGGCTGTTCTACCTGTTAATATTGTTCTGTGGTACACTCCAGTTGGCTCCGCCTACCAGGGGAAGTATAAAGGTCACTGCACTGCCTGGAGACCCTTTATCTGGGATTGTATTGTATATAGTGTGCTCCATTCTTGTCAGTAATAAAAGCCTTTATTTCCCGGGTACAATCTAGCCTCCCAAGTGATTTAATCGCGCATCACCCACGCAAACAGCCAATGATGTTATCAATACGTCATGTGACTGGACTTTAAAGTGACCTTGCTCCATCTCGGAACAAACATGTATACACAACACTTTCCCCTCCTTTACATTAGAGGTTCCTGAAATGAAACACAATATGTTAATAATAAAAACTTATAATATGGGTAATTCACAGAATCACACAGTACAGAAGAGGCCCTTCGGCCCATCAAGTCTGCACTGACATGTGAGAAGCACCTGACCTACCTACCCAATCCAATTTACCAGCACTTGGCCCATAGTCTTGAATGTTATGACGTGCCAAGTTCTCATCCAGGTATTTTTTAAAAGGATTTGAGGCAACCTGCCTCTACACCCTCCCAGGCCGCGCATTCCAGACTATCACCACCCTCTGGTTAAAAAGGTTTTTCCTCACATCCCCCCTAAACCTCCTGCCCGTCACCTTGAACTTGTGTTCCCTTCAACTAAGAGGAACAACTGCTCCTTGTCTTGTACACCTCGATCAGGTTGCCCCCACAGTTTTCTCTGTTCCAACGGAAACAACCCAAGTCTATCCAACTTCTCTTCATATCTTAAATGTCCCATTCCAGGTAACATCCTATTGAATCTCCTCTGCACCCCTTCCAGTGCAATCACATTCTTCCTATCATGTGATGACCAGAACTGCACACAGTACTCCAGCTGTGGCATCACCAAAGTTCTATACAACTCCATCATGACCTCTCTGCTTTTATAATCTATGTCGTGATTGATAAAAGACAAGTGTCCCACATGGTTTTTTCACCACCCCACTAATATGCCCTTCCGCCTTCAGAGATTTATGGACAAACACACCAAGGTCCCTTTGTTCCTCAGAACTTCCTGGTGTCATGCCATTCATTCAATACTTCCTTGTCAAATTACTCCTTCTAAAGTGTATCACCTCACACTTTTCAGGGTTAAATTCCATTTGCCACTTATCTGCCCATTTGACCATCCGATCTATTTCTTCCTGTAGCCCAGGGCACTCAACCTGACTGTTAACCATCTGGCCACACTGTCACCTGCAAACTTACTAACCCTACCCGCCATATCGTCATCTAGGTCATTTACATAAATGATGAATAATAGGGGACCCAGCACAGATCCCCGTGGTATGCCACTGGACACTGGCTTCCAGTCACTAAAGCAGTCTTCTGTCATCACCTCCTGTCTCCTACAACTGAGCCAATTTTGAATCCACCTTATCAAATTACCCTGCATCCCGTGTGCATTTGCCTTCTTTATAAGTCTCCAATGTAGGACCTTTTCAAAGGCTTTGCTGAAATCTATTTATACCACATCAACTGCACTACCTCATCTAGGAATACTCAGCGAGTAACTCACCTCCTGACTCCCCAAAGTCTACCCACCACCTACAGAGCACAAGTCAGGAGTGTGATGGAATACTCCCCACTTGCCTGGATGGGTGCAGCTGCACCCACATTCAAGAAGCTTGACACCCATCCAGAACAAAGCAGCCCACTTGATTGGCACCATATCTACAAACATCCACTTCCTCCACCACTGACGCTCAGTAGCAGCAGTGTGTATTACCTACAAGATGCACTACGCAATTCACAAAAGATCCTTAGACAGCATCTTCCAAACCCACGACGACTTCCACGTAGAAGGACAAGAGCAGCAGATACATGGAAACACCACCACCTGCAAGTTCCCCTCCAAGCCACTCACCATCCTGACTTGGAAATATATCGCTGTTCCTTTGCAGTCACTGGTTCAAAATTCTGGAATTCCCTCCCTAACATCATTGTGAGTCAACCCACAGCACATGGACTGCAATGATTCAAGAAGGCTTCTGAAGGGCAACTAGGGATGGGCAATAAATGCTGGCCAGCCAGCAACGCCTAAGTCCCACGAATGAATAAAAAAACACACCTGGTCATCTCCTCAAAAAAATTCAATCAAATCTTTTAGGCATGACTTCCCCCTGACAAGGCCATGCTGACTATCTCTGATCAGCCCTTTCCCCTCCAAGTGGAGATAGATTCTCTTCTTCAGAATTTTCTCCAATAGTTTTCCTAGCACTGACATGAGACTGACTGGTCTCTACAATCCTTCTTAAATAGCGGAACCACATTAACTGTTCTCCAGTTCTCTGGCACTTCCCCATGGCCAGAGAGGAACTAAAAATGTGGGTCCAAGTCCCTGCAACCTCCTCCCTTGACTTCCACAGCAGCCTGGGACACAATTCATCCAGACCTGGAGATTTGTCCACTTTTAAGCCTGTCATCGCCTCCAATACTGGATAAACATATGGATGATATTGGAATAGTGTAGATTAGAGGGGCTTTAGATTGGTTCCACTGGTCGGCGCAACATCGAGGGCCGAAGGGCCTGTACTGCGCTGTAGTGTTCTATGTTCTAATACCTTATCAATTCCTATGTCTCTGAGTTCCATACTTTCATCCTAATCCCCTTGGGTGAAGACAGATGTGAGGTATTTGTTCAACATTTTACCAATGTCCTCTGGCTCTACCAGAGGATTGCCCCCTGGATCCTTGCTCTTTCCCTGGTTAACTTCTTCCCATTGATATACTTATAGAATATCCAGCCAGAGTTTTCTCATATCCCCTCTTTGCTCTCCTAATTGCTTTCTTAAGCTCCACCCTGCACTTCTGGTTCACCACTAATGCCTCCGCTGATTTGCTCCCCTTGTCCCTGGTAAAAAGCCTCTTCTTTCCATTTCAATGCATTAATAAACAAGCAGTCAATAAGTTAGACATTCCGGAGGATGTTGATTTTTGTGTGGTTGTCAACGAACCTCAGGCCTCTGCTTTTTTGTGCAACCTCTGGTGCTTTTGGTCTAGTTTGGACATTGACTATGGTTGAGACGACTACGGACAATGTAGTGTTGAGGTTGACTCAGTGTTGAAGTGTCCTCAACTGGGGTACAGTTGTTTCTGGTGTTGTCAGGTTCTCAGAAATGTCCAGGCCTTCACTTGACACAGTTTGTTGTGGGCTCTTGGTTGACTCTGTCCTTGGCAAACTAGTTCTAGCTGCAAAAAGTGTCTTTTCCATATTACATTATCCTGGGTTTGAACAGTGTGAGAGATCGGTCCAGTCTGTGCTAATACAATGGCAGGTGTCCACTTCTCACTGGTGGTATAGTTCCTTGCCGATATTTCCTGACCTTTTTGAAAACATGGCGTTTAGCCATTCTCACGTTGCAAAATCTGACTTTGTTATTTCCTCTCAACAGTTTCTCCTGTCTTAGGCAGCTTCATCAAATCAACTGACATTTTACCATGTGTAATGCCGGAGAACTTTGGGTTGTTGAATGTGTTGTATTCCTATATATCATCAGAAATTGGCTTAGTCATTTAAGACAATGATTCTTGCTCATGAGTTACCTTCAATGAACACTTCATTGTCTGAACAAACCTTTCAGCCCATTTGTGGAAGGATGTTAAGGAGTGGCTTGGATTTCATTCTCCTTTAGATAATTTGTGAATTCTTGTGAAATTAACTGTGGCCCATTGTCATTAACAAGTTGTTCAAGGTAACTGAATCTTGCAACAAAAGTCTGAGGTCAGGTACCAACCGACTCAAGAATAGCTTTATTCTCTGCTGCTGTCAGACTTTTGAATGGACCTACCTTGCACTAAGTTGATCTTTCTCTACACCCTAGCTATGACTGTAACACTATATTCTGCACTCTCTCATTTCCTTCTCTATGAACAGTATGTTTTATCTGTATAGCGCGCAAGAAACAATACTTTTCACTTAAGTTAATGCACGTGATAATAATAAATGAAATCAAATCAGTCTTTCTATTGTTCTTTCCGAGGACAATGACAAATTCAAGTCATTGACTGAGTATCTACCACAACAAAAAACATTTGTCCTTCAAATGGTCTGGCATAATCTATATCTCTTTGCCATGGCCCTTCTGGTCATTCCCATGGGTGTAGTGGCGTTAGTGGCAGCATGTTTCAAACTTTTACACAAGCCAAACACATACCCGCCTTCTCCTCGATTTCGCCATCAAGTCCTGGCCACCAAAATAGCTTCCGGCTATCTCTTTCATCCATTCTATCCCAAAATGACCTTCATGAAGTTGGTTTAGGACACATTTTCTTACCAATGGCAGAATGATGACCCTCATTCCTCAGAGGAGATAACCAGCCTGTACAGATAGTTTGAGTCTCAGGTAACATATGGCTTCAACTCCGGGTTTGTTCCCACGGTCTTACCACGAAGCACCATGTCCATAACTTCTGACATTAGTGGATCATCTTTGGGATACTTCTTAACTTGTTCCATGGTTACAAGAGTGTTATCAACTTCTTCAAAATAGAAAATATTACAACTCAAACTATTCATTGACGACTCATTAGATAACAGTAATCTAGAGAGTCCTTCAGCATACCCATGGAGATTTGATTAACGATATTTTAATGTGTACGTATGTGCTGACAACAGCATAGAGTCATAGAGGTTTACAGCATGGAAATAGACCCAACTCGTCCATGCTGCCCCCTTTTTTTTAAGCCACTAAGCTGGTCTCAAGTTTGGCCCATATCCCTCTATAGCCATCTTACCCATGTAACTGTCTAAATGTTTTTTAAAAGACAACATTGTACCTGCCTCTACTACAACCTCTGACAGCTGGTTCCAGAAACTCACCACCCTCTATGTGAAAAAATTGCCCCTCTGGACTCTTTTGTATCTCTCCCCTCTCACCTTAAACCTATGCTCTCTAGTTTTAGACTCCCCTACCTTTGGGAAAAGATATTGACTATCTAGCTGATTCATGCCCCTTATTATTTTACAGACCTCTATAAGATCACCCCTAAGCCTCCTACACTCCAGAGAAAAAAGTCCCA
This sequence comes from Mustelus asterias, assembly GCF_964213995.1. NCBI lineage: Eukaryota > Metazoa > Chordata > Chondrichthyes > Carcharhiniformes > Triakidae > Mustelus > Mustelus asterias. The sequence goes on along the minus strand of NC_135811.1, from coordinate 21,275,266 downwards.
GTCTATCCAGCCTCTCCTTATAACTCAAACCATCAAGAAGCATCCCAGCAAATCTTTTCTGCACACTTTCTAGTTTAATAATATCCTTTCTATAATAGGATGACCAGAACTGTACATAGTATTCCAAGTGTGGCCTTACCAATGTATTGTACAACTTCAACAAGATGTCCAAACTCCTGCATTCAATGTTCTGACCGATGAAATTAAGCATGCCAAATGCCTTCTTCACCAATCTGTCCACCTGTAACTCCACTTTCAAGGAGCTATGAACCTGTACCCCTAGATCTCTTTGTTCTATAACTCTCCCCAACGCCCTACCATTAACTGAGTAAATCCTGCCCTGGGTAAGTCCTACCAAAATGCATCACCTCGCATTTATCCAAGTTAAATGCCATCTGCCATTTGTCAGCCCATTGGCCCAATTGATCAAGATCCTGTTACAATCCCAGAAAACTTTCTTCACTGTCCACTATGCCACCAATCTTGTGGACAGTAAAGCCAGCTCAGCATTTGGCTTGCTGCTCGAGATGGAACACCAGTGTGCAGCCAGAGTATCATTGTCAGTGGTCAATGATCCATTAGTAAAGTAAATTTTCTTCCATATAGGCATTTGTAAAAATGTGTGATTCCGAAAATGATGCATAGAGCTTCCTCCTCTACTTGTACATAGTTCATTTCTGCTTTGTTGAAAGGGCTTGATGCAAACCCTATTGGCTTTTCTTCTCCATTGGGCATTGTGTGTGAAACTATTAGTCCCACTCTTTAAGATGATGAGCCAGTTGCAAGGATAACTCTGGATAAAAGTATGTCAGTAATTCTGACTTTAGTAATGCCTCCTTAACTTGTATTCAGGCATTCTCACACTGATTCACTTATTTCCATTTCCTGTTTTGATACACTAAGTTATGTAAAGGCTTGAGAATAGTTGTTAGATTATGGACAAACCTTTCATAATAGTTTAATAAGCCCCAAAATGATCAAAGTTTTAAGGTGTAGGTGCCTCAGTTATAGCTTTTACCTTTCAAGGCGGTTTGTGCAGTCCCTTTGCATCTAATGACATGCATATTTATCCTTCCGTATTCATAGCCCGTAATCTTCTAGCCTCTAGGATGCAGCATCTAAATTTTGCAGATGCTCTTCTTCATTCTTTCCAGTAACTAAGATATTGTCTAAGTAGCACTGGACTCCTTAGAGTCTGCTTAGAATTTGATCCATGGCACTTTGGAACAACACAGTGCAGACATAATGCTAAATGGAAGCTTTTCATACCTGAATAGCCCCTTGTGTGTCATGATCGTCAAATATTGCTGTGAATCTGGATCCACACTGATACGAAGATAAGCTTGACCAAGGTCAGTGAAAGGATTAAAAATCATTGAAGATAGCCAAGTTCTAAAGTGAGGCTGTCAAAGCCACACTGCCATGAAAGCAATATAAACAAGGGACAGGGGAGGATTTGCTTAGATCACAGGGACACCATTGTTGAGTCTCTGCTCTAGATAATAGTTAAGGACGATAGACATGTTTTGGTAGGCCACAATAAGTCACTGCATAGAATAAAAGACAGTCAATGACTACAGATATATGTGTTTGCTGATAGTATAAACTTTGAATATGTGCCTCGTCAGTAATTGAATATTGTAATTAGACAAGCGTAGAGATGGTGTAATTGGTTAAATATGACTATGGGAATCAACTGAAATAATCAGAACTATTGGATACTGAGGGATTGGATACTGATCACCTTTGAATGAATGTACAATTTTGATTGGTATATGTAAATCACTTACACCTGAGCCTGACGGTATAAATGCCATTGTAATCCTTTGTTTGGTGAACCTGGAAACCACATGGTCCAAAGCTGGTTCCCCTGCTATAGCTCGAATAAAGATCTTGAACTTGCTCTGAGTGGCGCCTGTTCAGTTATGAGGAGTGAGGCATATTATAGTTGAATAGCTGTGAAACTCCCGCAAACATCAGATTTACTGAAATGCTAACCTCCAGCCAACCCAGAAAATAAATCAATTAGTGGATACTGCTCTGCACACAGTACCAGATTGATAGTGACTTTAAAATCACTACACACATACCAAACCATCTTTCTTCATCGCGATAACTATCGGCATGACCAATAGTTACATTAATGAGTTGGAAGACCCCCATCTTGACCAGTCTCTCTAATTCTGCCTTAGGCCTGAAGGCATACAGCGCTGACCAAGCCTTTAAGCATCTTGCTTGACTGAAACCTTTTTCATGGTTCCCAGCTCTCCATTAAAGACAATGGCATGTTTCTTTAAAATCTTTGGTAGACCTGCCTCAGAGTCTGACATGAGATTCACCTTGGGCCAATTTAGCTTGATCCGTTCATTGATATTTTCATTTTCCAACCATTTTGACTCAAGCTTTAGTTTTAAACTTTTAATATCCTTCCACATACTGTAATAATACAATATTGTATGTTAATGTAATGTAATAATATAATATTGTAGCTTATTTAAAATTGATCTGTAATTGATCAAAGTGATATACAAGAAAATGAATTACTATTATCAGTAATGTTGGTAAGACTGTCTAAAACTTTGAAGAGGTGTAAAACAGGCTATAATATATTGTAATTAATAAATGTGTTGTAGAATCAACTTACTTTGAATGATTGATTATTGTGGAAAAGGATAGTGGTGGGGAAGAGATATTGAATATGTAAATAACAATTTTTTTAAGCACTACATTTGAGGTAGCTAATTACTTCAGAGAGCAAATCTGTATTCTTTTCATTTACCTATTCTTCCCCCTTCCCTTCTTCATGCTGGTTAATCCTAATAAGGGCTATATTCCTGCTCTGTATAACTTCTGTTAATAAATCATAGAAATTTCACAGAGAAGGTCATTTAGCCCATTGTGAAAAGCTCATAGCTTGAAGTTTTGTCTTGACTTGTTATGCTTGGTCACTGACAAATCTAGAGCTCATTTGCAGCGCTTTTTGTTTCTAATTTCAGATATCCTGCTACATTTCGACAGAAGATTTGATACGGCTGTGAATTCTGGAATGGCGACTCGCATTTTGTAACCATTGTAGCACTCTAGAATTCGCATCAATACATCAAACATATTGACTTACCCCGATGGAATCGCTTCACTTGTTGAATAGCATTATCTTTTTCTTCAATCAATCTTGCATTCTGTTCATAAATGGATTAAAATGTCAAACATAACACAAGAAGATGCTTAGATTTGTCATTATCGATTTACCACTCAAATGTATAGGTTTTAACAGTTTTATTCAGAAAATTCTGAACCAAATCTAATTTAGCAAATATTTGCCTCTTGTTTCTGTGAACTATTTTGGATACAATGATATAGCCCTGCAATGAAGCACACATAACAGTCTTTGGTGCACATTTTGTACAGTTCTAATCATGAGAATGAAACACCTCAAGTTACTAATTTAATACAACATGCGGTCAATAATATAACTCAGATATGATAACTTTGTATCATTGTGTGTAGGCACCAGTCTCAGATGGGTACAATAGAACAGTAGTGTAGCAGTATAATGTATCCCACAATATTGGAGGATCTTTAGCTAAATTTAAAATCAGAGTATTTTCAACTGGATTTGGTGAAAATTAAAATTTATTAATATGTTTTTTAAATGAGGAATTAGAAAGTTATCTCAAGGAAGGAGATGTTGCAGTTGGTCAGCATAATTTACATTTATTCAATGCCCGCCTTTTGTCCCTTTCCCTCGCTCCATACAAGTCTATTATCATGGCCACCCTTTTACCTTGTCATCTTACATGGTCACCCTTACTCCTATAGGTCCAAGGCATGCAGACTTGGTGGACAGCTGGTTTAGTTGTTCATTGCTTAATCTGGCTGGATCACATAAGGCATTATTGGCCCCTGCTCCTCTCTGCCAAAACTGCTCACTAATCCAGGATCACTTTGAAATGCAGAGATAACCATGACCTCCCTTCTCCACTACTTGAAATGGTAAAGGAATTCTTAAAGCCCTGTCTCTTGTGACCTCAGTAAGAAGTCTCACAACACCAGGTTAAAGTCCAACAGGTTTATTTGACAGCACTAGCTTTCGGAGTCTCAGGCTCCTTCATCAGGTGAGTGAGGAGTTGTGTTCACAAACAGGTCATATACAGACACAAACTCAATTTACAAGATAATGGTTGGAATGCGAGTCTTTACAGGTAATCAAGTCTTAAAGGTACAGACAATGTGAGTGGAGAGAGGGCCAAGCACAGGTTGAAGAGGTGTGTATTGTCTCCAGCCAGGACAGTTAGTGAGATTTTGCAAGCCCAGGCAAGTCGTGGGGGTTACAGATAGTGTGACATGAACCCAAGATCCCGGTTGAGGCCGTCCTCATGTGTGCGGAACTTGGCTATCAGTTTCTGCTCAGCGATTCTGTGTTGTCATGTGTCGTGAAGGCTGCCTTGGAGAATGCTTACCCGAAGATCAGAGGCTGAATGCCCGTGACTGCTGAAGTGTTCCCCGACTGGAAGGGAACACTATCTGTAACCCCACGACTTGCCTGGGCTTGCAAAATCTCACTAACTGTCCTAGCTGGAGACAATACACACCTCTTTAACCTGTGCTTGGCCCTCTCTCCACGCACATTGTCTGTACCTTTAAGACTTGATTACCTGTAAAGATTCGCATTCCAACCATTATCTTGTAAATTGAGTTTGTGTCTGTATATGACCTGTTTGTGCACACAAGTCCTCACTCACCTGATGAAGGAGTCTTTACAGGTACAGATAAGCGAGTGGGGAGAGGGGACGACCTCAAACAGGATCTTGCGTTCATGTCACACTACATGTAACCCCCATCATTTGGGCTGGGCTTGCAAAATCTGTCCTGGCTCGACACAAGTCACACCTCTTTAACCTGTGATTATCTCTCTCTCCATTCACACTGTAAAGACTCGCATTTCAACCATTCTTCACATTCCAATCTGTAATTATCTTGTAATTGTATCTTTGCCTATATATGCCGTGTTTGTGAACCTACCTCTCCACTCATCTGATGAAGGAGCAGCGTTCCGAAAGCTTGTGATTCCAAATACACTTGGTGGACTTTAACCTGTTGTTGTGAGACTTCTTACTGTGTCCACCACTGGCATCTCCACAAATTAGTTGCTATTCATAGAAGAAGCTCTACAGTGCAGAAGAAGGCCATTCGGCCCATCGAGTCTGCACCGATCACAATCCCACCCAGGCCCTATTCCCGTCACCCCATGGAGTTACCTGGCAAATCCCCCTGACACTAGGTTAATTTAGCATGGCCAATCAACCTAACCCGCACATCTTTGGACTGCGGGAGGAAACCGGAGCACCCGGAGGAAACCCACGCAGACAAGGGGAGAATGTGCAAACTCCACACAGACAGTGACCCAAGGCCGGAATTGAACCCAGGTTCCTGGCGCTGTGAGGCAGCAGTGCTAACCACTGTGCCACCTTGCTGCCCCCGATATTGTTAATGGTTCACGCTCCTCATGAAACCACCTGCCCATCAACCCCCACCCCTATTCAAACAAATCTAGCCTGAACTTTCTGCCTTGGAGATTACCACTCCACCTTCAGCCTTCCTTTCCTCTCTGTAGTCCTCCATCATGACCATCTTTCCTGTACCTATATATTTGAACCCCTTCAATCCTTGTCACAGTACAGAAACAGGCATATCACAGTCACAAATTACAGCTTATGTGACTGTGAGAAACTCTTCCTGTTCATCACTTTGTAGCAGGAAACCCAGATCCCTCTGAACCACTTTTGACTTGTCTGCAACCGTTGGGTTGCAGACAAGTCTGGGTTTAAGCACCCAATGCTACTCCAACACCCCACTTCCGTTGTCAAGTAGGTGGCACTTTTCTCACCTGGTTCCATTCCTATCTATCAAGTCATAGCCACAGGGTCAACCTGAAATGGCTGCCTTTCCCACACCATCTTCCCCCAAGTCTCTGCCACACCACACCACCCCACAATCCCCAACTCAGAATCTATCCTTAATCCCATCCTATTTCCAATGTACATACTTCCCCTCTGCGACAGCATCCAAAGATACAGCATTAGGTCCCACATGTCAAATGTGGTCAAATGTAAACGTGCCCACTTTAGCAGGAAAAATAGAAAAACAGCACGCTATTTAAACTGAGAGAGATTGCAAAACTCAGTGGTGCAGAGGGTTCTGGGTTTCCTGGTACATAAATCACAAAAGGTTGGTATGCAGGCAGAGTAAGTGATTAGGAAAGCGAATGTAGTAAAACAGTAAAGAGGTTTTACTGCAGCTATACGGGGTCTTGGTGAGAACACATCTGTACAGTATTTTTCTCCTTATTTGAAAATATATAATTGTGCTATAAACAGTACAGAGTCCTGGAGTGAGAGGCTTCACTTAGGAGGAAAGATTGAACAGGTTGGGCCTCTACCCATTGGAGATGATCTTATTGAAATGTAGAAGATCCTGAGGGGACTTGATGGTGTGGATACTGAAAGGATGTTTCCACTTGCAGCAGAGACTAGAACCAGGCGACACAGTTTAAGTATAAGAAGTCTACAATTAAAGAAGATGGGGAGAATGGGGAGAAATGTTTTCTCTCATGGGGTTGTTAGTGTGTGGCATTCGCTTCCCCAGAAAGCAGAGGAGGCTGTGTCATTCAATTTATTCAAGGCAATTAAGAGAGATTTTTGATTGACAAGGTAATCAAAGGTTATGGGGGGCAGACAGGAAAGTGAAGTTGAAAACTTATCCAGATCAGCCATGATCTGATTGAAAGGTGGAGCAGATTCAAAGGGCTGAAGGGTCTACTCCTGCTCTTAAGTTCTATGTCCCTATGTAAGGTGATCGCACCCAATTCTACCTCACCAGTATCCTTTTCGACGACCCCTTCACTGTCTCTGATTTGTCGCACTACTTGTCTGACATCCAGTACTTGATGAGTAGAAATTTCCTCTAATTAAATACTGGGAAGACAAAAGTCATTTTCTTTGGTCCCCATCACAAGCTTTGTTCCCGAGGCTCCCACTCCATCTCTCTCTCTCGCAAGTGTCTGAGGCTAAACTGGACAGTTCGCAATCTCACCATCCTATTTGACCCTGGGCTGAGTTTCCAATCAGATATTCATTCCATCATTATCATCTACTTCCACCTCTATAACATTACCCACCTCAGCTCATTTTTGGGAAACCCCTCAACGATGCCGTTGCTACCTCAAGACTTGAATATTCGAATGTCCTTCTGACCAGCCTCCAAACTTGCACATCCATAAACTTACGCTCATCCAAAACTCTGGTGACCATATTCTAACCTGCATGAAGTTCTGTTCAGTAACATACCTTAACTCCCAGTCCAGCAACATGTTAAAATTCTCATTCCGGTTTTCAAATTCTTCCATAGCCATGCTCTGCGTTATCTCCTCCAGCCTTACAATTATCCAAAACCTCTGCAGCATCTTACATATCCCTGATTTTCATTGCTCCACTGAAAGTCACCATTTCTTCAGTTGCCTAGTCCCTAAGTTCTGAAAGTCTCCTATACCTCTTTGCCTCTCAGACCTCATTTAAGATATTTCTTAATTTAGCACTTTAACCAAGCTTCTGGTCACCTGCCTTAATATCTCATGCGCCTCAATGTCAAATTTTATTTGATAGTTGCTTCCTTTACACTCCTCATTTACTGCATTAAAGAAATTATATGAATGCAAATTGATATTGTGGACTATGTCTGGTTCCTCTTTCCACTCCCATCAGACTCTTAGCATAAAGATACACCATGGAAATGTGACATGAGAAAACTGCCTCACAGAACTTTTGGTTATTGTATTGTTGGTGTGATGATACTGTGCCTTTAAGAAATGTATTTTAATCATATGGGTTGTATTTTAATCATGTTCTCTGCAGCTTTTCCAAGCAGGCCTGGTTATTTTGTTTTGACACCGTGCTTTCTGTGTTGATATCTTTTTATGATTGCTGAAGCAGGATAATTGAAGCAATGTTTATTTTTAATTTTGACTTATGCAGTGCCCTGGGGTTTTATGAGCCTTTTGGTATTGCTGGGTGGAGCCTGATTGACAGGTCAGGTGGTACCTTGGCACAGTTTTATTTAAACAGGAAAAATCCAAAGGTTTTGTTTTCATTTTGGCAAAAGTTGTTTGGGCCGCAGACTGAAAGCTGTGTTCTCTGCCTCTCTCTGGAGTGAAAATTCTGCTGTTTGTGAGGTGAAGTTAGAAGCTAGAGGCAAGCATTGTCTCTGTGCTCCTCAAGGTGTTGGAAGTTCCAGGACTGAGAAGGCCTCAGCATTTTCAATTCAACGCCCAAAGGAGTAATCCACAGCAGGTGTTGGAAAGCTGCAAGGTCCAGCATCACATGAGCATACTTGCTTTTTGTGCCAAGCCTAGAACAGGGTGCACATTTGTGGGGGTTACTTAATTTGGAAAAGTATACTCAGCTGTTAGGGTATATACAATATCATGGTTGTTCTTTTCTTTTGTAATTGGTAAAAGTTATGTTAATTTTTTTATTATATGTTAACTGTGTTCTTAAATAAACTTTAATTAATAAAAGCTCCCCAGTGGGTCACTTGGATCAACTCCTGGAGTTAAACATCTTGTGCTCACCCATGCCAAATTCAAAGTGCAAAACTTATGGTCTAGGCTGACTTCATAAGACACCTTGGAGTTTTTGACCTGAATATGTGACCTGGACGGTGTGATAAGGGATAGGATCTACAAATATTTGGATAGACAGGGACTTATTAGGGAGAGTCAACATGGCTTTGTGCGTGGTAGGTCATGTTTGACCAATCTATTAGAGTTTTTCGAGGAGGTTACCAGGAAAGTGGATGAAGGGAAGGCGGTGAATGTTGTCTACCTGGATTTCAGCAAGGCCTTTGACAAGGTCCCTCATGGGAGGTTAGTTAGGAAGGTTCAGTCACTAGGTACACATGGGGAGGTAGTAAATTGGATTAGACACTGGCTCAATGGAAGAAGCCAGAGAGTGGTTGTGGAGGATTGCTTCTCTGAGTGGAGGCCTGTGACTAGTGGTGTGCCGCAGGGATCGGTGTTGGGTCCATTGTTGTTTGTCATCTATATCAATGATCTGGATGATAATGTGGTCAATTGGATCAGCAAGTTTGCTGATGATACAAAGATTGGAGGTGTAGTGGACAGTGAGGAAGGTTTTCAAAGCTTGCAGAGGGATTTGGACCAACTAGAAAAATGGGCTGAAAAATGGCAAATGGAATTTAACGCAGGCAAATGTGAGATATTGCACATTGGAAGGACAAACCAAAGTAGAACGTACAGGGTAAATGGTAGGAATCTGAAGAGTGCAGTTGAACAGAGGGATCTGGGAATACAGGTACAGAATTCCCTAAAAGTGACATCACAGGTGGATAGGGTCGTAAAGAGTGCCTTTGGTACATTGGCCTTTATAAATCAGAGTATCGAGTATAAAAGTTGGAGTGTTATGGTAAGGCTATATAAGGCATTGGTGAGGCCAAATTTGGAGTATTGTGCACAGTTTTGGTCACCTAGTTACAGGAAGGATGTAAATAAGGTTGAAAGAGTGCAGGGAAGGTTCACATGGATGTTGCCGGGACTTGAGAAGCTGAGTTACAGAGAGAGATTGAATAGGTTGGGACTTTATTCCCTGGAGCGTAGAAGATTGAGGGGAGATTTGATCGGTGACTATCGGTGACCAAAGACTATTTCCTCGGGTGGATGGAGCTATTACAAGGGGGCATAACTATAGGATTCATGGTGGGAGATATAGGAAGGATATCAGAGGTAGGTTCTTTACGCAGAGAGTGGTTGGGGTGTGGAATGGACTGCCTGCAGTGATAGTGGAGTCAGACACTTTAGGAACATTTAAGTGGTTATTGGATAGGCACATGGAGCACACCAGGATGATAGGGAGTAGGATAGCTTGATCTTGCTTTCAGATAAAGCTCGGCACAACATCGTGGGCTGAAGGGCCTGTTCTGAGCTGTATTGTTCTATGTTCTATGTTGATAGAGGTGTATAAGATTTTGATGGGTGTAGATAGAGTGAATGCAAGCAGGCTTTTTCCGCTGAGGCTAGGGGAGAAAAAAACCAGAGGGCATGGGTAAAGGGTGAAAGGAGAAAAGTTTAAAGGGAATATTAGGGGGGGCTTCTTCACGCAGAGAGTGGTGGGAGTGTGGAATGAGCTGCCGGATAAAGTGATAATACCTTAACATTTAAGAAAACCTTGGACGGGTTCATGGATGAGAGGGGTGTGGAGGGATATGGTCCAAGTGCAGGTCAGTGGGACTAGGCAAAAAATGGGTCGGCACAGACAAGAAGGGCCAAAAGGCCTGTTTCTGAGCTGTAATTTTCTATGGTTCTATATGAACATTGGACTTAGGTAAAGGTCTGTTTACTAAGCAGTTCTTTCATCGTTACAGCATTTTGTTTCACCTATGGGTTCCCTGGGACATCAATGAAACATGATGCACAGTATTGCCAACATAGGCATGATCTCTGGAAGGCTTGCATGCAGTTATGATTCTGCCCAACCCAAAAAAGTGTTTGGTTTACACAGTCTGCTTACTAGTGGTGGCACATGGGCCTAGCCCTATGATTGGACAGCTTTACTGATTTGGGAATTCTTGATGTTGACGCTGGGCATGTGAAATGGGAAACAGTTTAACAGAAGGAAGCCATAAGACCATAAGATATGGGAGCAGAATTAGGCCACTCAGCCCATCGAGTCTGCTCCGCCATTCAATCATGGCTGATATTTTTCTCATCCCCATTCTCCTGCCTTTTCCCTAGAACCCCTGATCCCCTGTCTTAAGGACACTCAATGACCTGGCCTCCACAGCCTTCTGCGGCAAAGAGTTCCACAGATTCACCACTCTCTGGCTGAAGAAATTCCTCCTCATTGCTGTTTTAAAGGGTCGTGCCTTTAGCCTGAGGTTGTGCCATCTGGTTCTTGTTTTTCCTACTCGTAGAAACATCCTTTCCACATGCACTTTATCCAGGCCTCGCAGTATCCTGTAAGTTTCAAAAGATTCCCGCTCATCCTTCTAAACTCCAAAGAGTACAGACCCAGAGTCCTCAACCGTTCCTCATCTGACAAGCTCTTCATTCCAGGGATCATTCTTGTGAACCTCATCTAGACCCTTTCCAAGGCCAGCAAATCCTTCCTTAGATACAAGGCCCAAAACGGCTCACATTATTCCAAATGGGGTCTGACCAGAGCCTTATACAGCCTCAGAAGTACATCCCTGCTCTTGTATTCTAGCCCTCTCGATATGAATGCTAACATTGCATTTGCCTTCCTAACTGCCAACTGAACCTGCATGTTAACCTTAAGAGAATCTTGAACAAGGACTCCCAAGTTCCTTTGTGCTTCTGATTTCCTAAGCATTACCCCATTTGGAAAATAGTCTATGCCGCCATTCCTCCTTCCAAGGCACATAACCTCACACTTTTCCACACTGTATTCCATCCATCCATCCATGTAAGCCATTTGGCCCATCTCTCCAATTGAACAATTCACCACGTTCTATTCTCCTGCCTTCTCCCCATTAACCTGCACATTATTCCTTTTCAGTCAACGATCTAATTTCCTGCTGAATGCTTCAATTGAACTTGCCTCCACCACTCTCAGGCAGCGCATCCCAGAGCTTAACCACTCGGTGCACGGAAAAGTATTTCCACCTTTGCTTCTTGTATTAAGAATAAATAAGAATGTAGGAAAATAGAAATAGGAATAAGCCCATTCAATACATTGAACCTGCTCCACCATTCATTTAGATTATGGCTGATCATCTACCTTTATGCCATTTTCCCCCACTATCCCCATAACCTTTGATGTCATTAATAACCATAAACCTATTGATTTCTGTCTTGAAAATGCTCAATGACTAAACTTCCACAGCCCTCTGGGGTAGAGAATTTCACCACTCTTCGAATGAAGAAATTCTTCCTCATCTCATCTTACTGGTCTGTCCCTTATTTTGAGATTGATGTCCCTTATTCTAGACTCACCAGCCAGGGGAAACATCTTGCAGTGCGCGACAGGGTGGATGTCGGTAAGTATTTTGTAAGTCTCAATGAGATCACCTCTCATTCTTTGAAACTCAAGAGTATACAAGCCCAGTTTCCTCAATCCCACCACATAAAACAATTCCACCAGCCCAGGGATTAATCTCGTGAACGTCTGGCTGAGATTTTCCAGCCTCCCTGCAGCGGGTTTTCCCACAGTGAATGTGGCGGGCCACTGGCATCTTCCAGTCTCTCTGACATATATAGGCTTTTATGTGGTTCTCCCACCCCGCCACAAGGGTTCAACATCGGCAAGACTGGAAGATCCTGCCAGCGGGAGGAATCGGAAAATCCCATCCTTCATTGTACTCCCTCTATGACAAGTAAATTCTTCCTCAGGCAAGGTGACCAAAACTGTACACATTACTCCAGGTCTGGTCTCACCAACACTCTATGCAATTGCAGCAAGACATCTTTACCCATGTACTCAAATCTCCTGGTAATGAAGGTCAACATACCAGTTGCCTTCCCTTCCTAATTGCTTGCTGTGCCTGCATGCCAGCTTTTAGTGACTCATGAACAAGAACATCCAGGTCCCTTTGGACACCAACACTTCCCAATTTGCCACCATTTAAGAAATAAATCTTTCTGTTTTTCTATCAAAGTGGATAACTTCTCACATATTCACATCGTATTTCATCTTCCATGTTCTTGCCCATTCACGTGGCTGAAGCTCTAGCACTGATCCTAGTCATAGCCTGACATCCTGAGAATTACCTATCTATTCATACTCTCTGCCATCCATCTGTTTACCAATTCTCACTCCATACTAATATATTACCCCCAATCTCTGGCACTCTATTTGTATTTACTAATCTCCTATGTGGGATCTTATCAAAAGCCTTCTGAAAATCCAAATCTGTGCCCTTTTGTTCTCAATCCTTTCATGAGTGGGAACAGTTTCTCCTGAATTACTCTGTCCAGATTGTGACAAACCCCTGAGGAAAGAAACTTATCTTTAAATCAGAGATCGGGTTCTTGGAGTTCAGTGGGCCCTGGTGGTCTCTGTGCATGTGTCAGCTACAGAATGGCCCCACATGCGTAGTTTGTTCTTTTTTTTCGATCCTCAGGAGCTGGCATGCGCCAGCTGGAGAATAGCTCCACATGCGCCACTGGACCATTTTCACTGTCTTCAGGCCAGTAAACCATGCTGTGCAGTTCATTTTCGCTATTTTCTTAGCTGGAAACTAATTCTATGTGTCTGCACAGAAAAAGAAGCAAAACAAGGAAGAAAGCAAAACAGTGTGAAAGGAAGATCAGGTAATCTAGAAGAGGGGTGCCATTCCAAAAAGGGTGTCCAAAAGAGCAGGACATGGGAGAGGGTCAGGGCACAGGTCCTGAAACAAAGATGGTGGTCCCAAACCAGGGAGGAGGGCCCAAGAAGACACTGTAGTTAAGGGACAAGGGCAGTAATCTGAAACAGGCCCTGTTAGGTAAAGTTAAAATAAGGAGCATTGGAAAAGATTCAGAATTAAAGAGACAAAGCTGTGGGGACCAGACTTATAGCAAAGTGGGCTTGACTGAGGTCAGAAGACCTGAGGAGACAGCAGAAGGTTGGTGACCTCTTACTGTGGGACTCTGGAGCAGTAGTGGTCTGCTGGGCATGGTTGAAAGTCTGAGAGTGCGCGTAGAGGGTGAAGCTTGAAGGTACACAAAGATCCAGAGGAAAGTAGCATTGGAAGAAGAGACTGAAAGCCTGAAGGTGGATTCTTGTTGCAGATGACCAAATGAAAGTGTCAGTTGGGAGAGTATTACAAGTTGAGTTCTTCAAATGTGGAGATTGGAAGCCCTCGTGATATAGACAGAGTTTCAGTGAGACTGATTGGCTCAAGGTGAACAAACAACGGGGGCCGGGGTGTGGGGGGTTGATGAGAAATCTACAGACTCTGCTTTGGTGGCATCCATCATTTGATTTTGGAGTGTCTGATCACAGTTCACCTACTAGTTTACATGTGCCGCATGTAATAAATATTAGAGTATAAGATAGATATTGTAAATTGTGCTTTCTTTATGAATTTGTATGTATCTGTAAAGGTATAGATGGGGTAAAGATTAGTGTAATTTAACTCATTTACTGGTGTTTGGACTGAAATACTTCCAACCTTTTTGTCAAGTGTAATATCTTTCATTTTTCATGTCTAATAAATGTTTTATTCTTTTGTTACAAGTTCATCAGCAGACTTCTGTAAGGCTTTTCATTAATTGCCCTCCAAGGTTTCTAAACAAAAAAATAAAAGTGGGATCTAACAAGCCAGGTTTCACTCTGGGATAAAAGCTGGCTAAAAGCAAATTACTGTGGATTCTGGAATCTGAAACCAAAAGAGAAAATGCTGGAAAATCTCAGCAAATCTGGCAGCATCTGCAAGCGGAGAAAAGAGCTTTGACAAAGGGTCATCTGGACTCGAAACGTCAGCTCTTTTCCTTACAGATGCTGCCAAACCTGCTGAGATTTTTCCAGCATTTTCTCTTTTGGTTCCACTCTGGGATAAGACTTGTCCAGGACTATCAGCTGGGATTGTAACAGGGAATCAATCGCTCATGATTTTGAGTAAATCGGGTTTGAAAATAATCAATTGTACAGCCTGATGATTTCTTAAATGTGAATATTTTCAGAAGTGCGCGGACACCGCACTCTCCATTTGAACAACATGAAGCTGGCAATCAGAGTTCTGTTCAAGTGTGCAACTGAACAAGGTGTTAAGATGCAAATGGCACTATAGCACAGGGTTATCAGCAACGCATTGTGCAATACAAGTTCAATTTTGTGAGTAGTACCAACTCAACACTATCTCTAACTGAATTTAAAATGTAAAGGAGGAAAATTGTCAACAATCACTGGGTAAAATTTTAAGGATGGTAAGTAATTGGCATTCGCCATCCTGAGAATCGGTGCCTAACGCACAGCCACCAACTCTCTAAACTGCTGTTTCGTGCTCACTTGAGCGTTGATTGATGGTAGGCAGGGCTTCTGTCGGTCCTTGGAAAGAAGACCTGCCCGTGAGAGCTGTCAACCAACCAGATTAGTCAACAGCTCTTCAACCAGCCGGGAACAGCACTGCAGTGGTCAAAAGTGGTACTGCAACAATCTGCCTGGGACTAAGTCCTGGGGTTTTTGAGAAGGTAGACCCTGGGGGCCAGAGTGTAGGAGACACCCTGGGGGAGGGTGTTTGGAGGGGGGAGGTGAGGAGGAGGCAATCGCAATGCGGAGGTAGGTCAGGGGGAGGGGTTGCAGTGCTCCAATGTCCTGGGGTGGGGTGGGGGTGGTGGCAACACAACTCAGAGTTTTAATAGGGTTTCCCACCCAAGGCCCTGCCTGCTCAAGCATGAAATTGATTCTGGGTTCAGGTGGGCAGGTACCCAGGGGGAATCCTGCTCTCCCACCTCAGAATCTGTCTTGGGGGGAGCATAAAATTCTGCTCATTGGGAAAATGTGAGTTATTGTATTCGGGTTGTATTGGAATGTTTAAATCGCCGTTTTTCAGAAAGAGCTTCGAATTGAAATTATTCCACACTCTTCTATAAGCAGGTGTTGTATTTGTCTTACATAGAAACATAGAAAACAGACGCAGGAGGAGGCTATTCAGCCCTTCAAGCCTGCTCCACCATTCATTATGATCATGGCTGATCATCCAATCTCAATAGCCTGATCTCCCTTATCCTTTGATCCCCTTTGCCTCAAGCACTATATTTAACTGCTCTTGAAAATATACCATGTTTTAACCTCAACTACTTCCTGTGATTGCGAATTCCGCACACTGACCACTCTCTGGATGAAGAAATTTCTCATTTCAGTCCTATACAGTCTACCCTGTATCCTCAGACTGTGACCCCAGTTCTGGACACACCCACCATCGGGAACAGGGGCCCCACACTAGGGTTTGGGTTGGAGCCCTTTAATTTAATTCAACAATGAAGAAACTATTGTCAAATTCACATACCCAAGATCATGGTTGGGTTTGGGTTGGAGCCCTTTAATTTAATTCAACAAAGAAGAAACTATTGTCAAATTCACATACCCAAGATCATGATCAGTCATGTTAACAATATTAAGAGTAGTTGGCAATGTTTAGGAATCTGCAATTACCATTGCGTAGGTGTCTTTTCAGTGGAGCCATCGGAGTCCCTTACTGGCTCAGAACCCTGTGCAATTGTACAGGTTGCATGGGTCCTAACAATGTCCCTGTCTGTATGAATTATTAAAGAATGACAACACTATTTTTAAAGGACACGTTTCTTAGAAAAGTAAAGTTCATTTATTAGTCACAAGTAAGGCTTACATTAACACTGCAATAAAGTTACCGCGAAATTCCTCTAGTCACCACAGTCTGGCGCCTGTTTGGGTCAATGCACCTACCCAGCATGTCTTTCAGAATGTGGGAGGAAACCGGAGCACCCGGAGGAAATCCACGCAGACATGGGAAGAACATGCAAACTCCACACAGACAGTGACCCAAGCCAGGAATCAAACCCGGGTCCCTGGCGCTGTGAAGCAGCAGTGCTAACCACTGTGCTAATGTACGAAATGATGGTGCTGGGAAAGATACATTAATAAAAAAGGGAACTATACAAATGATAACTTTTGGAAAAGTTGACTGATACTTTCCCAAATGCTGAGAAACAATATTCTCAAGAAATGGTAACAAAATGTGAAACTGCAATACTTATCTCAATCATCGTTTAAGCCAGAGAGCTCCTATACTTAACAAATATTTATCTTCAAGAAACCATTTCCTGTTCAATGTGTCTCATTGTGAATTCAAAATTATATTTTAGAAGCATAATGCTTGATTAACTAAATAGATAATTGTTAAGGTGAGGTCAATTTTATTTGAAATACTTTAGTTTCACATAAATTAGATGTTGAAGACAAATTTAATTCAAAACAAAATGTGCTCTTAGTCTGGACAAAAGCCAACGTATAATAAAACTTTTTAAAAATTTAATGTTTGGTTCAATTCATGTTCTGTTTATTAACACTTTTGGTTTAAAAAGATCAGGTTTTCAGTTAATGTTTAGTGTCAATATTCTTTATCAAAACAGGACATATATTCATAGAATCATAGAATCCTACAGTGCAGAAGGAGGCCATTCGGCCCATCAAGTCGGCACCGACCAGAACCCCACCCAGGCCCTATCCCCACAACACAAGCATTTACCCTAGCGAGTCCCCCTGATGCTAAGGGGCAATTTAGCATGGCCAATCCACCTAATGCACACACATTACCATAATTTAACATATTTATAGTAAATAATGCAGAAATATATATCATATTCGGCACGTCAGAAGAGCCCGTTGCAATTATCGATTCAATCTCTCCCCAAAATGCATAACACGATGATGCATGATCACAATTGTTAATTATATCTTAACACAATTACAATAGAGCCCCATCAAAATCACAACCTATTCAAACAGAGACTGTTGGAACAGCTATTCCATTGACCTAGAATCCACTAAATAGTCAATTATTTTCAATTAAATAATTAAACTGTGGAACACATTCAACACACTATTGTATTAATATGATAATAAATGAACAATGATTCACAGAATTAACAGAAGTTAATGAAAAAATTGTATTGCTGCAACGTCACCAATGATCTATAGCATAAGGTCTGGCTAACCAAAGACAGTTCCTTTCCTCAACTTTAACACCCATCTCAACAATAACAAATTGATCATATAACTTTATATTTATTGTAAAAACAAACCATCAAAATTTACACTGCTGTAACATCCCATGGGGGAAATATCTTGTTTTTTGTAGCAAAATTCTAGACATTATTAGAACAAAAGGCAATTAAGATACAATACCTACAGTGAACATTTAGAGCCACAGCATTTCTATAAATGTCATTGAAATTTTTAATTAAGAAGGAGCTGAATTGGCCAGTTATAATTAGTAATTAACTCGTCAATCTTTGTGGAGTTTCACACAAGGAGTTGACAGTAAGTGAAGTATTCTGGTGCAGCAGCATTAGAAGAAAGCTAACAGGATGCAGAAGGGAATAAGAATAAGAGGAGAAAGGAAAGAGAATGGAAGGAAGAGGGAAGTGGAGAAAAGAGAGGAGTAAAAGGTGTAAAAGGAGGTAGACAAGGTGAAAGAAGGGGTGAGGGAGATGGGGAGGCAGGCATGAGTGGGAAGAGGGAGAGTTCGACAGAAATGGGGAAGGAGAGAGAGAGAAAGAAAGAAGCATTGGGAGGAGATACGACTGTACAAGAAGAGAAAAGGAGGAAATTGATGAGGCTGGAGGGAGGCATATGTAGGGAAACGTGAAGAGGAATATGGTCATGGGGGAGAAGAGGCAGAGGAAAACACATTGAGGATGACTGGAAGAGGGAGGATGACTGGAAGAGGGAAAATGGCTGGAAGAGGGAAAATGAGAAGGAAGACAATGAGGAAGGTGACAACTGGAGAAGGAAAGGTGCTGGAGGATGTTTGAGAAATTTGCAGAACAGATTTTGTGGGTAATTTTGAGGGCCCTGTAGAGGAAAATTGGACTATTGGCCAACAAAAATGTACTTGATCAATAGAGGCATAACGTTGCACAGGCTAATAGTCCTGTTTGGTGAATAGGGAATGCAAAGGTTAAAATGTCTCTCATTGATAGGTGGAGAGAGTGGAAGCAGCATAAAGACTTGTCAGCATCAAAGTAGCAGAAACAATCAGCTGGTCCATGCAGGGAGTGAGGAAGCAAGATGCCACTGGGGAGGTGGAGAGCCAAAATGATTCAGTAGGACAGAGCAAATAGATGGATAACAAATATTGTATATGAGCTGCAATACAGTCATTATATTTTGCAAGCTATATTGGATCTTGCTTTTAAAATAATCAAAATTCAATCAAAGGATGCATATAGGAGATACGAGCAAGTGAATAATTTCTAGGATCCACAGTTCTATCTTACATAGAGTTAACATTTAGTTTTGATCTATTGGAAAAATACTAACCTCCTCTCTTATTTTGTCATTTTCCTTTATCAGTTCTTCATATTCATCAATTGCTACAGTAGAGGAAAAATACATTTTCACATAAGAATTAATTCAATGTTTCAATTATTACTCCAGTAATTCACATTATAGAGTTACCACTGTCTATTCATAGTGGTTAAAATTCTGGGAAGAGGTATTTATACACAATTCAAAACTCTGCATTAAAGTCATATCTAGTAAGGGATAAATACTAGGTTAAGATATTCATACCAATAATTAAAGACAAGTTAGAAAAATATTCATATGGTGAATAGAATTTGGAATCCTCTCACAAACTATAGTCTTTACAAAGGGAATAATATAGTTATTTGAAAGATGTTCAGCATTTTTATTCCAATGCACATTTGTCTATGATTGTTATAGAAAAGCAGAATAGGATTTGAATTTCCTCTGAGACTTGGATATTCCCCTAAAATTGACTCAAGAAAATGCCTTGTGAGAAAGTACTTGTGTGTGGAACATTTGTACGATCAAGTGACTCGCATGCTGGTTTCTGGTCAGGCAGAGTAATGACAGCTTAAAATTGCTCATGTTTCTCTGTTCACAGAAGCGAGGTCAGTTCTTGTTCAGCTTCTAAGATGTGGATTGATTTTCCTTGCAGATCAATTATTATCTATTGCCATCAAGGTACGGCTGCAGAATGTACTTCACATGTGGTTCTCAATCAAGGAGGTTGACTTTTCAGTCACAAGATTTACTCTCATCCTTTGCCTTTGGAGGATATGTCTTATTTTTTGATGGAGTAGAGAATAGCTGAGTGGGATTAGATGAATTGGGTTGTAGAAAATCACTGGTGCAGCTTTGGTGGAAGAAATACCTCATACAGTAGCATTCTGCAATTCTATAAACTGTCAGTGCATCTCCCCTCCTCTGAACCATACTTCCTGATTCTAGACTGCAACGATGCATATAAGAATTTCACTGTATCCTGTAAACCTTCTGCAGAATAAATAAGCCCAGTCTCTTCAATCTCAGTTCATAGCTCTGGTGCCATTAGTTTGATATTGGTTTGTTTACTCTTTACTGCACCATCTGCAATGTCTGCAACGTCCGAATATCCTTGTTGTAGTCCTGACCAGAACTGTACACAGTACTCCAGAGGGTGCCTAGTCAGTGCCACATGCTTATCATCATCCTGGGGTTTGGATTCTTTCCCTGTGGGTCTAGCTGGTTTTCCTTGCTGCTGCCAGATTCTTGTCTATAGCCTATACACCAGCACTCCCACATCCATCACTAGTGTTTTGTCCAACAGCCTGGAGTCATTTTGTTTATTTTTATTTCTTTTCTGCAGTCTTATTAATCTGTGAGACAGATGGCATTGAATGTGGACGTATGCGTAAGTCCATCTTCCCAACTTTTCTAAAAGATAAATGTTTGTATTTAATTTGCCTGTTTCCTATTGTTTGACACTCCCACCACAAATTGAGCTTTGTTTCTGTCCCCAGTAACACGTCATTTATAGCCAGTGCAGATAGCAATGGCAGTGCTGATTACTATAGCAACCCTACTAATGAACCATTGCCATATTAATACAGACCTATTCACAACAATATTTTGCTTTATTCTGGCCTAAGCAACTTTGAATCCCGTTCAGACTCTTAACTTGAAATTCCATTGCTATCTAACCATATAAACTCATGTTTGCGTAGTACAGTATCAAAATTCTTGCTGAAATCCAAAGACATCGCATCCATGGAATTTGCATTTTTAATAAGGTGTCACCTGCTCCCTCATAAATCCATAATTCCCCACTAATCATCCCTAGCTGTTTTATGATCTCCTCTCTCACAATGTCCACTATAGCTTCAGTCACATCAGACAATGGGCTTGCTGGCTTAGAGTTCACTGTATTGATCTTATGCTGCTTTGCAATGATAGACATTAGATTAGCTACTTTTCAATCTTCCTTCATTTCTTCTACTTCTGATAAATCACCAAAGAGAGTGGCGAGAATCTAACCCATTTCATTAGCTAATTAATAACCCTTGCTCGAAGTCCATCCAGGTCGTGTGTCTTGCCTTCCTTGTTTCAGCTTTGAAACTTGTATTTCTTTTGGTGCTATTTTTTAAATTATCTTGCCCAGTTTCCCAATCTTGTTAACCTTATTTTTATATTTCACAGCCAACCCTGCTATCCACAAGATTATGAACAACCTGAAACATGCCCCCCCCCCCCCCACCCCCAACCATGTGCTTCTATTGTTAACTCTATTGATCTTTTCATTCTATGTGATCACCTCTTCCTTTAACTGATTATGTGGTTGATATCCAGGGTATTGATAACGGGACCTAAAAAAATTACACCCATGCAGAAAGTAGTAACCCAAGATCAAGGGAAGTACATTTCACAAATTCTGGTAGATTTAGCACATGGCAGATCTTTTCCGTTAGTGCTGTGACTTTTCCTATATTCTGCTCCAAACCCAAACTTCCATCTCTTACAGCATCAGAGGTGTGTTTTCATTTTCTGCATCATTTTCTTTCTGACATTTGTGAAACCTGATGGAATTAGTGCTCAATCTCACACCTGCTATAAATGGGGTAAAGATGACCAAAACTCATTTAACTGAAGATTCGTACAGATGAACCAGCGACCCTCACACGATCAGCTTGAACTGGTTTCTGATCCAAGTCACAAAACTGAAATTTAACTTACTCCATCATCCAAATTTAGAGAATTGAAATAAATCAATCCTCCAATCTTATCTGATCACCATCATGTTGCCTTTGCTGAGAGTGTTGCATATAATTTGGTTGACTCATAAATACCATCTGAAATGGCTTAGCAAGCCATTCAGTTCAACAGCAATCAGGGATGGACAACAAATGCTGGCCCAGCCAGCAATGCCCACATCCCACGAATGATTTTAAAAAATATATATACCAGTTGCATTAGTCACTTTACTGCATTAAAATACAGCACAGCGTCTGCATTGGAAATTAGGCCAGTTATTGTTTGTCAACCCTGCCATTACTTAAAGTGACTGTCTCATTACAAGGCAGGAGTGTTGTTCAATTTATATATAGAATCATAGAATGTACAGCACAGAGACAGGTCCTTCGGCCCAAACCGGTCCATGCCGACCCAAAAGGCCATCTAAGCTAACCTCATTTACCTGCATTTGGTTCATATCCCTCAAAACCTTTCCTATCCATGTATCCGTCCAAATGCCTTTTAAATTTAGATATAAATTATTAGTTTTGACAAATTGCTGATACTAGGATTGCAAGTGGTGAATGTATCAATGATAAATTAATGACATCATTCATCACTGTATGTAACATTTTTGCTAATAAGTACCACTAAAACAACTGCAATGAACTGGGATTAGATCTTGACACTGTTGATGAGTAATTATCACTCAAAAGTATAGGACTATGTAAGACCCACCTGCATTGCAAATGTGATTTATATTGGTCCAATGCACTCAACAATGATTTACTCAAAAACTATTGAAATAACTACTGTATGCAATTGCACCTTTCATAAGTTTATATGACGATGCCTGAATAAATTAAGCCAAAAGAGAAAATGCTGGAAAATCTCAGCAGCATCTGTAAGGAGAGAAAAGAGCTGACGTTTCGAGTCCATATGACCCTTTGTCAAAGTCTGAATAAATTAATTGCTTTGGAGGCGAAATTATTTCACGACAAGCAAGTCCACTAAACGCAATTCTGGCAAGTGCCAAACCCTATCTTTAACTTGCTTACAAAGTGACGAAGGATTCGTCTGTTAAGATACTTGGACTCTGCAACAGTTAAGGTTTTAAAAGATTAAAGTTGCCTTGTTCGAAAGTGAGAGCTCCCACTTTTTTCCCTGCTAAACATTTAACATCGCTTTGGCGTTTGTAACTTTTTACAGCGATTACCGCTAAGGGCGAACACTATTTTAACACAGACACGCACCTTGTTTGGACAAGTCGTTCAGATTTTTGAAGTGCTTTTCTTCCTCAGAAGTGGCCATTTTTTTGCTCGGTCTTGGATTTCAGCGCCTTAGAGGAAGTTGAAAGGTTGCCCATTGATCTCATGCTGGCGTTCTTCCAGGTGTACCTGACTCCTGGTTCAACTGCTGTAAAGTCACTTTTGAACACACCCTGCAACACAACGCCACAAGGCATGAGGAACAAGGTATTGTTTCACCGAAAGGAACTCGGTAGTTCAAGATGGTATTTATATATTCTTTTACAAAAAAGTGTTAGGTTCAATTCGCATCGTTCTGTTTCTATTTCAAAAGCAAAGGTCAGTCCTAATGAAGAGGAGTACAGACGGACTCGAAACCCTAACTATTTCTCTAAAGATGCTGCTGGACGTGCTGAGTTTTTCCAGCATTTCTTTTTTAAAAAGTCCTAATGATGCCTAACCGTTCACTTTTTTCCCTTTAAAGCCCTTCATAAGTTAAGTGGAATTGAGTGTGTTATCTACGTTGTCAGGTATATCAGTCCTATCTTCAATATTTTATCATTGTGAATTCCGAGAGGGGAAAGTATGTTCTATAAAAGTCAACTCATCTTTCCCCCGGCCAGTGAGCAAATTCCATAGCTCAAACTGGCATGCTGTATTTAAATTTCCCCATAAACTCGAGTTCAAAGAGCAACCGTTGGAAAAAGTTGTTCCCACCTCCATACTGAAGCGCACACACACTGATGTATACTTTAAAAATGGATGTTTCAAAGGCCAGACGTGTGGAATTGAGCTGGGATATTCCACCTGAAACCCCGAGCACAGGGAAGTCTCTTAAAATTGCGGTAAAGGCTAATCTCATGCAGTAATTTCAAAACTGATGTTAGACCTTGGTGGAGTGGGTGTAAAATTGGTCAGGGACTTGATTACCCTTTGCAGTGTAAGAACAGCAGCAGGCGTTACTTTAAATAAAACGCCTAAGATCAATTGCATTTGCGGAATTCTGCCACATTCCGATATCAGCTAGAAATGTTGAACAAATTGTTGCAACCTTATTTCAAAATTGAAAACAAAGGCATAGATCGGGGGTTTAAATTTGCGATAGAGGCAAACTTTTATACTTTGGGGGGGGGGGGGGGCAAAACACCCCCATGACAAAACACCCCCTGATCCCGCCCACCCTCGCCCCACAGAACGCAAAGGCTGAAGCCACAGAAATACACAAGTTGATCACTACCTTTTTAAACTTGTAAAAACACCCCTGTACGAATAATTGCTGAATTGAAATCCAAGCTTACCTCTTGTCAGAATGACAAGGTACCGCATGGTAGGTTGTTGCATAAGGTTAAATCTCACGGGGTTCAGGGTGAGGTATCTAAATGGATACAAAATTGGCTTGACAGAAGCCAGAGGGTGGTTGCAGAGGGTTGTTTTTCAAACTGGAGGCCTGTGACCAGTGGTGTGCCTCAGGGATCAGTGCTGGGTCCACTGTTATTTGTCATTTATATTAATGATTTGGATGAGAATGCAGGAGGCATGGTTAGTAAGTTTGCAGATGACACCAAGATTGGTGGCATAGTGGACAGTAAAGAAGGTTATCTTGGATTGCAATGGGATCTTGATCAATTGGGCCAGTGGGCTGACAAATGGCAGATGGAGTTTAATTTAGATAAATGTGAGGTGATGCATTTTGGTAGATTGAACCAGAGCAGGACTTACTCAGTTAATGGTAGGGTGTTGGGGAGAGTTAGAGAACAAAGAGATCTAGGGATACATGTTCATAGCTCCTTGAAAGTGGAGTCACAGGTGGACAGAGTGGTGAAGAAGGCATTTGGCATACTTGGTTTCATTGATCAGAACATTGAATACAGGAGTTGGGATGTCTTGTTGAAGTTGTTCAAGACATTGGT
Source organism: Mustelus asterias (assembly GCF_964213995.1). Lineage (NCBI taxonomy): Eukaryota > Metazoa > Chordata > Chondrichthyes > Carcharhiniformes > Triakidae > Mustelus > Mustelus asterias. The sequence goes on along the minus strand of NC_135811.1, from coordinate 21,250,381 downwards.
AAGGCCACACTTGGAATACTGTGTACAGTTCTGGTCACGCTATTATAGAAAGGATATTATTAAACTAGAAAGAGTGCAGAAAAGATTTACTCGGATGCTACCGGGACTTGATGGTTTGAGTTATAAGGAGAGGCTGGATAGACTGGGGCTTTTTTCCCTGGAGCATAAAGGCTGAGGGATGATCTTAAAGAGAGCTATAAAATAATGAGGAGCATAGATCAGCTAGATAGTCAATATTTTTTCCCAAAGGTAGGGGAGTCTAAAACTAGAAGGCATAGGTTAAAGGTGAGAGATACAAAAGTGTCCAGAGGGGCAATTTTTTCACAGAGGGTGGTGAGTGTCTGGAACAAGCTGCCAGAGGTAGTAGTAGAGGCGGGTACAATTTTGTCTTTTAAAAAGCATTTAGACAGTTACATGGATATAGAGGGATATGGGTCAAATGCGGGCAATTGAGATTAGTTTAGGGGTTTGGGAGAAAAAGGGTGGCATGGACAAGTTGGGCCGAAGGCTGTAAACCTCTGTGACTCTATGATCAATATTGTGATGTGTGAATCTTGAGGCAAACATGGAACTTGCTGATGAACAACCAGATGGAAAAATCAGCCAATAACATAATTGTAGCACAGGCCAGTGCGGGACACAACGAGCCAGGCCAGTGCAGGAGTAAATACTCCAATCAACAAGGTGCATACACTGCCATTCAGTATATTTCTGAGTCTCATTCAATTTCAAAAATAAAAGTTCACTTCCTTACGTCCCCTCACAAAATCAAATAAGTTATTGCAGTAAATTCATGTGGGTGGAGTGTCCAGTGAGTCCAAGTCCAATTTCAGTGGCTTTGTCTGGTGGGATTCCATCCTTTGTCCCAGAAGAGACTTTCTGAAAGCCAGTCTTGAGAGTGATGATGGTTGGAATATCAGCATGTGACTAGCTGCAGCCATTGTATCGGACCAGCAATGGTCCATTTTGAAAAAAACAGAATTTAAACATGAGAAAGAAGGTTAGATTTTTAAGATTTTCTTGCTTCATCCCTTGTTGGCATGGCAATTTAAATAACTGCTAAACTTTCTTCACAAAATCATCAATTACATCATCGTAGGTACAATCTTGAAAAGACGCACTTTCAATCATCAATATTGTTGAACTTGTCAAATGTTCTTGCCCAATCGTACTTCTCAAATCATTTTTACCTCTTTTCAATACAGAAAAACAACATTCTCCAGAAGCATTTATGATAGGTATTGTTAAAAAAAAAATTCAGAATGGTTTCCATGTTTGGTAAGGTTGCCTGCGAACCATCAAATAAAAGTCTGTACCAATCATCTCGTGATCTCAAAGCACAGAGCTCATCATTATCAACAAAATGAATAAATTGTTTCACTTCATCTTCAAAAAGATTTGTGTCTATGTCCTCCTGGTAAAATTAACTTAATTTGTTATTGCAGTGGCTTTTAGTCTTATCCAAACTTCTGTTGAAAATCAAGAGACTCACTTCTATTCTGCAATTGCACCATTATTGTGTCACAAAAAACATTGACAGTCTCAACCTTCTCTCTCTTTTAAAGTGATTTCATTGTCTCTAGTTTTTTATCAGAAAATAAACTTTCTGCACCTTGTACACTTCACATCAGCAGAGGGACCGGTATTTTTGCTAATGTTAGTGCTCTGCTTCCACCGAGCTATGTGTCACAAAACTTTAAACTGCAGCAAACAATTGTGCAGCATTCAGTAAAGCTGTGTCAACATTCTGCAGTGATTTGCTGATGGCATTAGTTATTTGAAGTAAACAGTTCCACAGAACAGTAAAAACAGCAATGTTGTACTTTTCAAACTTCTCTGCTGAAGAGTTTGTTTCAGCTTTCACACACTTGTTTTTTCTGAATTTGATGTGGCTATGTCTGATGAGCATTCCTTTCCATCAACGAAGTTCATTTTCAAAACCAAAACAACATTTACGGACGATCTGGTATCACAAATGCTGTTGACCATCAAATGTTTTTCATGTGCCTGCTCCAAGCATGATTGCAACATATTCCACTCGTGTGAAAACCAAAAAAAGGCCAACAAGTTTTGAACAAAGTCAAAAAGATGTACAGCTTTCTCTCAGGATTCAGCTGCAGCATTGCAGATTCAAGTATTGACTGGAACATGGGATGAATAATGCACAGGGTCTTGCATTGTTCAGTCTTACTTGTAGACCTGAATGTTTTCCTGCCATATTTGCAGCATTGTTGAACCTTTGCCCTTGACAATTTTTGATGTGCAAACTCAAATTTGCAATAATTTCCAAAACAGTTATCCCCAGACACTCAGAAGTGTAAGATTGTAGCTGGACAAATCACTCTAGAACTTCCCTATTGCTAGTCACATATCTTAAAATTAATGTTAATTGGTCCACATAAGTCACGCCTGGTGTTGAATGAACTATTTTGGAATATTATTTGGCATCTTTTACATCATTAGTGAATTGGTTTCTAAGCCATTCTGCCATTATAGTGATGAAGTTATCATAAGTTTTGTGTGTTAAAAAGTTGGTCTTCCCTGAGCAAAAATATTGATAACTTTACAAACCGTCTTTGAGAAGCTCATCAAATTCCCTGAGATATCCAAGGCAGGCTAAAAAAATTACCTCTTCGAGTTGACAACAATATCTCATCATGTCATCTTAGAGAGAGTCCCAAAGAAGACAGCAGTTTGACTGTGACTCCTTTTCAAACTGAGCCGTTAATGTATAATCAATTCTTCGAGATAATTTACACCTTTTAATGAATGCACACATAGCTTTAGTTTGAGCTTTGAAAGTTTCATAATCAACACCATCTGGAGAAATGTTGGAAGAGTACCCGTCGATGAATGCTTGTTTCCTTTACCAGTGTTAGGGAATAATTTGCAAACCTAACAGTAGACTGCCTTGGAGGTTTCTTGAAAGAAAAAAAATCAACCAATTTCTAATTTCCGTTACCCTATTTCTCCTCACCCTCAGAAAATGGGACTTAAGAAGACTTCTAACCTGCTTCCAGCCCCCACCCTCACACTTTTTCCTCATTGTCCATATTTCCTGGTTTATTTAATATGAAATATTCTATCATACCCACTGAAACAGATTTTAGTCATAAGGCAGTGTCTCAGGGTAGGTTTCATCCCTCCCTTCAACAGAAGAAATATCTTGTAGTTCCATTGCCATTTCAGATGCATTTCTTGTTCAACTTTTCAGCAACGTGATTTCTCTGGAAATTGGCAAGTCTAAGTCCTCAAATAATTCACCTATACATTTGGTGGATTAAGATGAATATGCAGCTTGTGCACTGATCAATACTTTTTAAAGTAAAATGACAAACTGTCTTTTTGCCGAGCTTTGGCCTCATGTCTCACTTTCAACTTCCTGCATTTTTGACTGCCAAATCGACAGTGTCGCTTCATATTGAATGATCTTTCTTGATGTTAATTAATGTGAATTTTATGAAAGAGCAGGCATTTTTTGCCCACCCCACCCCCCTTTAGTCCTGGGGGGGGGGGGGGGGTCGAGTCACCCTACTGCTCTCCTCTATGACCAGCGCCTCATTCAATGACCTTGCCTCACTTCTGGCTGCCCAGCTTTGGCCTGGATGTCAAATCACCCTGCTGCTCCCTTAGACCACCGGTGCCTCGCATCTCACCTCGATGCTAGCTGCCCGACTATGGCCTCTTTGTCAACCCGCTGCTTTTTTCACAAGAACACAGATCTTCACCTTGACTGCTGCCTCTCTTCCTCCTAGTCACCAACAACTTCGGGTCAGTGTTTTCCGCTTTAAGGGGACTCGACCTGAGTCTGATATCGCTCTGCATTGCCGCGGCAAATGCATAGCTATCAGGCCCTGACTGGTGGCCAAGAACCATGATGTGGAGATGCCGGCGTTGGACTGGGGTAAACACAGTCACCTGAACTCACCTGAAGAAGGGGCTTAGAGCTCCGAAAGCTTGTGTGGCTTTTGCTACCAAATAAACCTGTTGGACTTTAACCTGGTGTTGTTAAACTTCTTTCTGTGGCCAAGAACCATGCAGAGACACCAGCCAGCAAGGCCTGCCACCCGCCCCCATGGTTCTTTGCCTAGGCACAGTATGTTTCATTGTCCCAAATGGTAGAATATTTACTGGAATCTCCTAATGCTTGCGTGAGCTCTTTGAAATACTTATACTCTTGTTTTTTCCACAACCCTATACTTTAAAAAAATTTTTCCAGTACATCTTCAATTCCCTTTCAAAAATAATGATTGAATCTGCTGCCATCACCCTTTCAGGCTACTGACTATTTCAAAGCACTCCTGGCTCATCTTCCACATTCTACCCATAGTAAACTTAAGGCCATCCAACACTCTGCTGCCCATGTCGTAACTCGCACCAAGTTCTATTTGCCAATATACTCCCAACCACGGACTTGCATTCCCTCTTGGTCAAATAACATTTTGATTTTAGAATTCTCATCATTGTTTTCAAATCTTTCCATGGCCTTGTCCCTTCCATTCAACCTCCTCCAGCCCCACAACCTTCCAAGAAGGCTGCACTCATCTAATTCTGGCTTTTTGAGCATCCCGAGTTTTAACCACTCAACCAACTACCTAGGCCCTCAAGCTGTGGAATTCCATCTCTTAACCTCTCTGCCCCACTTTCCTCTTTTTGAGAGGCACCAATAAAATCCACCTCTTTGGCCAAGCTTTTGGTAATCTGATCTAACATCTTTTTGTTCTGGGTGCCATATTTTGCTTTATACTGCTCCTGGGAAGTATTATGGAATGAGTTATATTAAAGGTGCTATACAAATACAAATTGCTGTTGCAACAGCAACTTGTATTTGTATAGCACCTTTAATATAACTCATCCCATAGTACTTCACAGAAGCACTATAAAGCAAAATATGGCACCCTCTGGTTCTTTTGCAAATTCTCAAAATGAATCTTGTGATTACCAGCCTGCATGCCAGTGTAAACATTGCCATATTAACTATCAAAACACTTCAAATTTTTGAAAACCTCTTTTACATTGCCCCATCTGCGGATGACACTAGAGTCGGTGGAGTTGTAGACAGTGCGGAGGGAAGTGGCAGGTTACAGAGGGACATAGATAAGCTGCAGAGCTGGGCTGAGAGGTGGCAAATGGAGTTTAATGCGGAAAAGTGTGAGGTGATTCACTTTGGAAGGAGTAACAGGAATACAGAGTACTGGGCTAATGGTAAGATACTTGGTAGTGTGGATGAACAGAGGGATCTGGGTGTCCATGTGCATAGATCCCTGAAAGTTGGCACCCAGGTTGATAGGGTTGTACGGTGTACGGTGTGTTAGCTTTTATTGGTAGAGGGATTGAGTTTCGGAGCCAGGAGGTCATGCTGCAACTGTACAAAACTCTGGTGCGGCCACATTTGGAGTATTGCGTACAGTTCTGGTCGCCGTATTATAGGAAAGATGTGGAAGTGTTGGAAAGGGTGCAGAGGAGATTTACCAGGATGTTGCCTGGTATGGTGGAAAAATCGTATGAGGAAAGGCTGAGGGGCTTGAGGTTGTTTTCGTTAGAGAGAAGAAGATTAAGAGGTGACTTAATAGAGGCATGATGATCAGAGGATTAGATAGGGTGGATAGTGAGAGCCTTTTTCCTCGGATGGTGATGGCTAGCACGAGGGGACATAGCTTTAAATAGAGGGGTGAGAGATATAGGACAGATGTTAGAGGTAGGTTCTTTACTCAGAGAGTAGTAAGGGCGTGGAATGTCCTGCCTGCAGCAGTAGTGGACTCATCAACATTAAGAGCATTCAAATGGTTATTGGATAAACACATGGATGATATTGGAATAGTGTAGATTAGAGGGGCTTTAGATTGGTTCCACTGGTCGGCGCAACATCGAGGGCTGAAGGGCCTGTACTGCGCTGTAATGTTCTATGTTCTATCTCCTTTTTGCTCGAAGGAGAACAATCTCAGCTTTTCTAGTCACTATCTGACTGAGGTCTTACATCTCTGGTACCGCAAGAAGTCTCACAACACCTGGTTAAAGTCCAACAGGGGTTTATTTGGAATCACAAGCTTTTGAAGCGCTGCTCCTTCATCAGCTAAATGGAGAGATAGGTTTCACAAACATGGCATTTATAGACAAAGACACAATTGCAAGATAATGGTTGAAATGCGAGTCTTTTCAGATAATCAAGTCTTTACAGGTGCAGAGAGGGATAATCACAGGCTAAAAAGGTGTGAATTGTCTCAAGCCAGGACAGTTAGTAGGATTTTGCAAAACTTGTGATTCCAAATAAACCTTCTTACTGTGCCCATCCCAGTCCAACGCCAGCATCTCCACATCATCTCTGGTACCATTCTAGTAAATCTCTTCACTCTCTAAGGTCTTGATATGCTTCCTAAAATATGGTGCCCTAGAATTGGCCACAATTCCCAACTGACGCCTAACCAGTAATTTAGTCCAATTACCTTGCTTTTGCATTCTAGGTCATTTTAACACCCAGAATTAAATTCATGAGTTTGTAAGTACTTCCTTATTTGGAAAACTAAAATTCTGAATCAGGATAACTTGTGAATATGTTTTCCTTCCGTCATCGAATTCAAAAGTTAGTTTGCTAAATGTGGAGATGATAGTGGAGTTAGCATTCGGGAAGAATGAGATAAGGCTTCATCCAAACTGATATAGTGAAATAATTTTGAGACCAGAACAGAATATTTTAAACCAATGATCATCGAATACTGCGGATATTGCCAAATGGATGAGATATCACAACAGCCATTAAAAACATATTAGATTTTGTGAAGCTTTAACAATTGTGACATGGCAATTCTGCTAATAGTCAGCCATCAGATACAAACAGTTTGGATGCAATTTTAACATCTCCACCTAACTAATTGACAAATGCTTGGAGGACCAATTGGTAAGTAATTACATCATGTTTACTTATCTATTGAGATGAGATTTTGGGAAACCAACACAGAAACCTGGTTATGCAGAAAAAGTTCTTGCATTGTGGGTCTGATATAGCTGGAGTCATTCAGTTATACAAAAATCTAGCTCCAGCCATCTTCTATTCTTGGCTTTTTTTTGTCTCTTGAAGGTTGGATGAGATGACTGATGAAGGGTATGTGGGTGCTGGGAATAGGTGCCTAATTGTGATGCTCAAGGTCTCACCTTTTCATGAGACAGACTTAATGGACCTTTCTCTGCTCATCAATTATGTTTGTGTGAACCAATGTCAGCATGGATATGTTTATGTAACCGGAGAACAATTAAGACATTGATGTGCATGTTCACTACATACATTTTATAAAAACTATATCAAGCTCAACCATACTCCTGTGATAGATGCAGAAGGAACTTAAAAACAAAAATTTTGTGGATAAATTTGGGTGCGTGACCCCATGTGTTAACCATCCTACAGTAGCATTTCCAGTTGAGTCTGAGCAATGCTTGGGCTGCAACCACTCAATATAGTGATTTGAAATTTGACCTTAATTGCAGTGTTATCAGACAATTTAATGAATCCCAGTGAGTCAGAAGGATAGTGTTAGATGGCATAATAAACCTGTGTTTATAAAAGGTATTTTTGATGTTTTGAACCAAGTTGTCTTTTCATATATCTGTCTCATTGTCTTTTATATACTGGTCTATAACTCACTTTACTTTCATTCCATTTAGGGAAGTGTCTCCTTCATGTGTCTTTTGAGGTTGATGCCTCCATTCAAAGCAAATCATTCTTGAATGACCTTCATACGACACATTTCTACTGATTCATGCTCCTTAATAAGGTATATATAAAATGAAAATCAGAATCTAGGTACGAGAGCAGACAAGTACGCTCAAAATACATGTTGCGTCTTTAAAACATCAATTTAGACTGCATATAACCATCATGTAGGTGACATGGAAACATCAAACAGTATTTAAACCAAAGTTACTTATGAAAATAAAAGAAAGCTCAATATTTCCTAGACATTAATTAATTGAGTCTAAAATGGAATCAGCAGTGGCATTGAGCTGGGTGGCACAGTGGTTAGCACTGCTGCCTCACAGCACCAGGGACCCAAATTCAATTCTGGTCACGGATCACTGTCTGTGTGGATTTGCATGTTCTCCCCATGTCTGCGTGGGTTTCCTCTGGGTGCTCCAGTTTCCTCCCACATTCCAAGATGTGCGAGTTAGGTGGATTGGCTATGCTAAATTGACCAGTGTCAGGGGGATTAGCAAGGTAAATGTGTGGGGTTACAGGAACAGGCCCTGGGTGGGGTTGTGGCCAGTACAGACTCGATGGGCTGAATAGCCTCCTTCTGGACTGTAGGGATTCTATGAATTCTTTGATTGAAATAGTCTAAAAGACTCAAGTTTGCAGATTATCCTTACAAACTCAACATCACAACAATATAGAGTCAGAGGTTTACAGCATGGAAACAGGCCTTCCGGCCCAACTTGTCCATGCCGCCCTTTTATTTAAAAAACCCCTAAGCTAATACCTCTTTGCCCATCGTACCCATGTAACTATCTAAATGCTTTTTAAAAAAGACAATTGTACCCGCCTCTACTACTACCTCTGGCACCTTGTTCCACTCACCACCCTCTGTGAAAAAATTGCCCCTCTTTTGTATCTCTCCCCTCTCAACTTACACCTATGCCCTCTAGTTTTAGACTCCCCTACCTTTGGGAAAAGATATTAACTATCTAGCTGATCTGTGCCCCTCATTATTTTATAGACCTCTAAGATCACCCCTCAGCCTCCTACGCTCCAGAGAAAAAAGTCCCAGTCTATCCAGCCTCTCCTTATAACTCAAGCCATCAAGTCCCGGTAGCATCCTAGTAAATCTTTTCTGCACGCTTTCTAGTTTAATAATATCCTTTCTATAATAGGGTGACCAGAATTGCACACAGTATTCCAAGTGTGGCCTTACCAATGTCTTGTACAACTTCAACAAGACATTCCAATTCCTGTATTCAATGTTCTGACCGATTAAACCAAGCATGCCGAATGCCTTCTTCACCACTCTGTCCACCTGTGACTCCACTTTCAAGGAGCTATGAACATGTACCCCTAAATCTCTGTTCTGTAACTCTCCCCAATGCCCTACCATTAACTGAGTAAGTCCTGCCCTGGTTCAATCTACTAAAAATGCATCACCTCGCATTTGTTTAAATTAAACTCCATCTGCCGTTTGTCAGCCCACTGGCCCAATTGATCAAGACCCCGTTGCAATCAGAGATAACTTTCTTCACTGTCCACTATGCCACCAATCTTAGTGTCATCTGCAAACTCACTAACCATGTCCCCTATATTCTCATCCAAATCATTAATATAAATGACAAATAACAGTGGACCCAGCACTGATCCCTGAGGCACACCGCTGGTCACAGGCCTCCAGTTTGAAAAGCAACTCTCTACAACCACCCTTTGGCTTCTGTCAAGAAGATACTCACCCTGGACCCCGTGAGATTGAACTTTATGCAACAACCTACCATGTGGTACCTTGTCAAAGGCCTTGCTAAAGTCCATTTAGGCAACATCAACTGCACTGCCCTCATCTACCTTCTTCGTTACCCCTTCAAAAAACTCAATTAAATTTGAGAGACATGATTTTCCACTCACAAAGCCATACTGATGGTCTCTAATCAATCCTTGCGTCTCTAAATGCCTGTAGATCCTGTCTCTCAAATACCTTCCAACAACTTACTCACCACAGATGTGAGGCTCACTGGCCTGTAGTTCCCAGGCTTTTCCCTGCAGCCCTTTTTAAACAAAGGCACATTTGCCACTCTCCAATCTTCAGGCACCTCACCCGTGACTATCGATGATTCAAATATCTCGGCTAGGGGACCCGCAATTTCCTCCCTAGCCTCCCACAATGTCTTGGGATACACTTCATCAGGTCCCAGGGATTTATCTACCTTGATGCGCTTTAAGACTTCCAGCACCTCCTTCTCTGTAATATGTACACTCCTCAAGACATCACTATTTATTTCCCCAAGTTCCCTAACATCCATGCTTTTCTCAACAGTAAATACTGATGAGAAATATTCATTTAGGATCTCACCCATCTCTTGTGGATCAGCACATAGATGACCTTGTTGATCCTTAAGAGGTCCTACTCTCTCCCTTGTTACTCTTTTGCCCTTTATGTATTTGTAGAAGCTCTTTGGATTCTCCTTTGCCTGATCTGACAAAACAATCTCGTATCCTCTTTTTGCCCACCTGATTTCTCTCAACTCAATCCCTACACCCCCTATACTTTTCAAGGGATTCGCTTGATCCCAGCTGCCTATGCCTGTCATGTGCCTCTTTCTTCTTCTTGACCAGGGCTTCAATATCCCGAATCATCCAAGGTTCCCTACTTTTGCCAGCCTTGCCCTTCACTCAGATGTGAAGAATGTAAAAATGCTAGAAGGAAAAAAATTGCATGGTCCCTTGAAAAGCTGGTGTTTTGTTTCTGTACTTGGAGGTTTAGAATGCAAAGCACATACTGAGTCCAAGCTGAAAAATTTGTATCAAAAGCCAGGCAACAGGGTTGCCTTGGTACCAGGCTTCAGGTATTTGAATGTTTTTGAATTCAGCCCATCAATTTAAAGCAAACACTCACATATCAAGAACCGTTAACAGTTGAATTTGGTGTTGACAAAATTAGACCAATTCTATTGTAGGAAAATTGATAGGTCATCAGAGGTATAAAAGAGAGTGCAAAGGGGAAAAACAGGAGTTAGCAACTGCCACCTCTCAAGTCTTGAGGGGGAAGACAGCAGCTCTCCATCCTGCCAGTTTAAGATATCTCTTAAGAGAATGCACCATCTAACCAGCAAAAGGTACCAAATCAGAAAGAACTTAGAGAAATCAATAGAGAAACTCCAGAACGTTCTGAAAAACACAAAACCTGGTTGTATTCTTTTTTGAGCGTGACTAAATTCAATTTTTTTTTTGTTAATGAATGGGCATTGTATTTATTTGAACAGCAATCCATTAGAATCTCATTTTATTTGGTATGTTACTTGTTTAGTTAAAATTCCCTGTTAGCTAAATAAATAAGTTGTGTTCATTTTAGAGTGTCAGGTACTTCTGTTAGTTAACCACTAAATGTTACTGAAGGACAGTTCACCTTCCCACACACTTAACAGATTGCGAGGCGAGGTATTCCTCTTTGGGGGATTTGGCGTTACTTCTCAAAAAGGGAGTCAACATCTGTACACATGTATATTTACAGCATTTAAAGTACATGTACATTAAACAGATATCCTGACCAACAGTGCCAAGACAAATTTAAATCCACCCTGGTACTCAAACAAAATATTGTGTAAAAGTTACAACCTTCTACAGTAGTAATCTGTTCACTATTTCATATTGTATCTACTGCAAAAAAGTTGCACTGTAGCCAAGTTTAACATTTTTTGATAACATAATAAGCATTTTGAAGTCTAACTTTTCCATTTCTAACTTTATTTCATATCAATTTAAATTGCACAAGTACATGGAACAGAACAGCACCGTATACACATTCAGTCCTCTACAAGCCAATTTCCAAAGCAGAAGTTTATACGGAAATAATCAGTAGTTTCAAGACATTTATAGATGAGGCCCAATAGTTAAAAACAGTTTTGAAAAGAAGAATTAGTGAAAAGGAACGAAAACTCGAGAAATATTTTCTTGTCTAAGGTACACAAATCAAACATTATATTTGGATCGACATTCAGGTTGCTAACTGATCTTCCTACAATGGTCAAAATTAGCAGACTGAAATCATGATTACAGTCAACCACCATTACAGTTTTAAACTGTAAATTGTAAGCAAGTGGAATGCATCTCCGTACCATATATTTTATTCCCTATTTTTCACCACTATTATAGCTATAAATACTTTTAGAACAAAAGAAAATGCAGGACATAGTTAAAGCAGATCTATTTGCCTAAATTAATTAATTTCACCATAATTGACCAAGAAAAATATTTATACAGTACCTTATATCAAAATATCTTCCACACAGTTAATTATTTTTGAAAAACACAACTTACGTTGGCAAACATACTTTAAACAGTTAGTGATTCTATATGCTTGGTTACAAGTTGCACAAGAATAGAATTTAACATTTCCTAATTTTGAAAATCCTAATAACTCCCTAATTAAGATAAATTAAGCTTGGTTAGCTGATGCAAATTGTTACATTAAATCTTTCAATATCTAGTTTTAATTTTTACTTTTACGATGAAAATGTTTGTCCCTTTGATCAATTAAACCCATTGATCTCATATCCAATAGATACAAATAATAAATTTAATCACACTGGTAGAGAATGTAAACAAATAATTTCAATTGCTGTAAACACATTTCTGTAAGTTTTAGCATGCTCACAGATCAATATTTTTCAAATAATATTTTGTGGATTCCAATATAATACTTTGATCTGTATATATTTCTATCTTTACATACAAAACCATGGATCTATATAAACAATTGCTGGAGTGTGCCAAGTATAGAATGTTTCAATACCAAATGTACTCTTATGAAGTTTGAAACAATCTTCCACTCTTGAATTTGGAATTTCACTGATGTTTAGCAGAATCCCTTGGGTAAAACTCTGCCAGTGTACTTTGAGGGATACGTTTCAGCATCTCCTTAGGGAATATTCGGAGCAACTGCCAGCCAATATCCAAAGTTTCAAATACGGTCCTGTTTTCATATGAACCTGTGAAAAACAGAACAAATGTCACCCCTTTTTTTTAGGCTGTGGTTTATATGCTTTTCAAAATGTAAAAAAATTAGCATTGCAGAAGAAATAATCTTCTTCTTTAGTCATAAATTTGTTCACTTTCATATTGTATCTACTGCAAAAAATTGTTGCACTGTAGCCAAGTTTAATATTTTTTGATGACATAGCACTTTGATTTGTAGACTTCAAAATGCTTAAGTGTTAAAAATTTTAAATTTAAGGGAGGCGTTGGCCTAGTGGTATTATAACTAGATTACTATTCCAGAAACTCAACTAATGTTCTGAGGACCCGGGTTTGAATCCCACCATGGCAGTTGTTGGAAGTTGAATTCAATAAAATATATCTGGAATTAAGAATCAACAGATGACCATGAAAACATTGTTGCTTGTCGGAAAGCCCATCTGGTTCACTCATGTCCTTTAGGGATGGAAATCTGCCATCCTTACCTGGTCTGAACTACACGTGACTCCAAAGCCGCAGCAATGAGGTTGACTCTCAACTGCTCTCCAAGGGCAACGAAGGATGGGCAATAAATGCTGGGCAGCCAGCGACGCCAATGTCCCAGGAATGAATTAAAAAACATAAAACAAAACAATATGTACATAAAGCATCAGGACCAGATGGGATGCATCCAAGGTTACTGAGGGAAGTGAGAATGGAAATTATGGAGAGACTGGCCATAATTTTCCAGCCTTCCTTAGACTCAAGAGTGGTGCCAGAAGATGGGAGAATTGCAAATGCTTATTCAAAAAAGGGTGTCAAGATAAACCCAACAACTACAGATCAGTCAGTTTAACCTTGGTGGCAAGTAAGTTTCTAGAAACAATGATTCAGGACTAAACTGTCACTTGGACAAATGTGGGTTAATTAAGGAAAGCCGGCATGGACTTAAGGAGCAATCTTAGAACATAGAAAAGCTACAGCACAAACAGGCCCTTCGGCCCACAAGTTGCGCCGAACATGTCCCTACCTACTAGGCTTACCTATAACCCTCTATCTTACTAATTTCCATGAACTTATCCAAAAGTCTCTTAAAAGACCCTATCGAATCCGCCTCCACCATCACTATCGCTAGCCGATTCCACGCACCCACCACCCTCTGAGTGAAAAACTCACCCCTAACATCTCCTCTGTACCTACTCCCCAGCACCCTAAACCTGTGACCTCTTGTGGCAACCATTTCTGCCCTGGGTAAAAGCCTGAGAATCCGCTCTATCAATACCTCTCATCCTTCACCTCTCCAAGGAGAAAAGACCTAGCTCTCTCAACCTATCCTTATAAGGCATTCCACCCTTATCCAGGCAACATCCTTGTAAATCTCCTCTGCACCCTTTCTATGGCTTCCACATCCTTTCTGTAATGAAGCGACCAGAACTGGACACAGTACTCCAGGTGGGGTCTGACCAGGGTCCTATACAGCTGCAGCATTATCTCCCAATTTCTAAACTCAATTCCTCTATTGATGAAGGCCAGCATTCCATATGCCTTCTTAACCACATCCTCTACCTGCGACACTGCTTTGAGCGTCCTATGAACCCGGACTCCAAGATCCTTCTGATCTTCCACACTGCCAAGCGTCTTACCCTTAATATATATTCTTTCATCCTATTCGACCTGCCAAAATGAACCACCACACACTTATCTGGGTTGAAGTCCATCTGCCACTTCTCTGCCCAGTCTTGCATCTTATCTATGTCTTGTTGCAACTGCCGACATCCCTCTACACTATCCACAACACCACCAACATTTGTGTCATCAGCAAACTTGCCAACCCATCCTTCCACTTCCTCATCCAGGTCATTTATAAAAATCACAAAGAGCAAGGGTCCCAGAACAGATCCATGGGGCACTCCACTGGTGACCGACCTCCATGCTGAAAAAGACCCATCTACAACCACTCTTTGCCTTCTATGGGCAAGCCAGTTCTGAATCCACAAAGCAATGTCCCCTTGTATCCCATGCCCCTTAACTTTCTCAATAAGCCTTGAATGGGGTACCTTATCAAACGCCTTGCTGAAATCCATATAAACTACATCTACCGCTCTTCCCTCGTCTATGTGTCCAGTTGCATCTTCAAAAAATTCAATTAGGCTCGTAAGGCATGGTCTGCCTTGGACAAAGCCGTGCTGGCTATTTCTGATCATACTATTCCTCTCCAGATGTTCATAAATCCTGCCTCTCAGGATCTTCTCCATCAACTTACCAACCACTGAGGTTAGACTCACTGGTCTATAATTTCCCGGGCTATCTCTTCTCCCTTTCTTAGATAACGGAACCACATCCGCAATCCTCCGGAACCCCTCCCATCTCCATTGATGACGCAAAAATCATCACCAGAGGCTCAGCAATCTCTTCCCTCGCCTTCCACAGTAACCTGGGGTACATCCCATCTGGTCCCGGCGATTCATCTAACTTGATGCTTTTCAAAAGCTCTAACACATCCTCTTTCTAATGCCCACATGCTCAATCTTCTCAGTCCACTGCAAGTCTGCACTGCAACTACCAAGATCCCTTTCCACTGTGAATACTGAAGCAAAGTATTCATTGAGTACCTCTGCTATTTCTACCGGTTCTATACAGACTTTCCCACCGTCACATTTGAAGGTAACAGAGAGGCTTGATCACAGCAAAGCTTTTAATGTGATGTCCAGGGACTTTCCAAAGGCATGTGACAAAGTGCCACACACCAGACATGTGGGCAAAGTTATAGCTCATGGATTAAAAGGGTCAGTAGCAACATGGATATGAATTTGGCTGGGTGCCAAGAAACAGAGTAATGGTTAATGGATGTTATTCAGACTGGAGAAGGGATTTACGTCGAGCTCCCCAGGGGTCAGCTTTGGGACCCATGCCCTTCCTAAAATATGTTAATGACAGACCTTGGTGTACAGGGCACAAATTTCAAAATTTGCAAATGATGCAAAACATGTAAGCATTGTCCACTGTGGGGAGGGTAGTGTAGAAACTCAAAAAGAAATAGGCTGATGGAATGGGTGGGAAAGTGGCAAGTGGAATTCAATGCAAAGAAATGTGAAGCAATTCATTTTGGGAGGAAGAATGTGGAGAGACAATGGTCCAAATCCACCAAGCAGCGGTAATGTTTTACTGACATGACGGTGCTGCACATTTCTTCTGGAATATTTCAATTCCAGCTAACCGACAAATGGGAACCCAAGAGTTGAGTCGACTTGGCTCTTTGGGGGGGGGGGGGGGGGGGGGGGTCGAGTTAACATTGGCTTGCTTGGGGGTGAAGGTGAGTCGGTGTCCCTTTCCCTCTGGGGTGGGTAACAATTTCCTCTGGGGTAGGGGGGCACTCAGTTCATTCTGCAGTGGGGGGGGGGGGGGGGGGGAGGGGGCGGGGTGCAAGTCGGTTCAGTTCTGGGCTGGAGGAGGTGAATCGCTTTGTTCTGGGATGGGCGGTTGAAACACTTCATTCTGGGGTGGGAGGGTGGGTCAGCTCGGGTCAGCTCTGGGACTGGGGTAGCGAGTGGGGGGGGGGTGAGTTGGTTCTCTCTGGGGTGGGCGAGTTGGCTCAGGTCTGGGATGGGGGTGGGGGGGGTTGAGTCAGCTCGGCTCTGAGGTTGGAGTGAGTTTGTTTGGCTCGAGGAAGGGGCGAGTCAGTTCACTCTGTGGATGAGGGGCGCCAGCAGAGCAAATTGTGCCAGTGGATCACCAAGACTGATCAAAGTTGAGTTGGCATGGTTGGGTCTGGAAGGTGAGCCAGGTCAGTTCTCAAGGGCAAGTCTGGTTGGGTCTGGCAAGCAAGATGGAATGTGGTTGGTTTGAGTGTGTGGGATGTAATTAGGTAGTATGGGAATAGTTGGACATTAATTATCTAAGTTGGGTCAGGTCTGAGGGTCATGGTGAGGTCAGATGTAGATAGGGATATACGCAGCTGCTAAATCAGGTTCCCACATAGCTCCATACATCAGGATCTCTGCAAAGTCCTCACATACATCATCTGGTGTATATCTGGTCTCTGACAATCTGGAGACTGGAAGACCCCAAGATCCATATAAAACAAAGGGTACAATTCTGAAGGTTGTGCAGGAGAAGATGGACCAAGGTATATATGTGCATAAATCAATGATGATGGCAGGATCATTTGAGAGCAATAAAGCATACAACATTTTAGACTTTATTAATAGGGCCATTGAGTACAAAAGTAAGTTATGTTAAACTTGTAGATAACATTGGTTCAGCCTCAACTGGAGCATTATGTCCAGTTCTGGGCACCAGTTTAGGAAAAATGTGAAAGTATTAGAGAGTGCAGAAAAGATTAATGAGAATGGCCCTAGGGATTAAGAACTTCAGTTAAATGGCTGGACTGGAGAAGTTGGCAAGAAAGCAAACTGTTAACAATATCGGCTATTGTGGTGACCAGGAGGGGAAATTGGCTGGTCAGCAGTTTATTGAAAATAGGGTCAAGGCAGCAGGATGTCATGGTCAAGATAAGCTCAGAGCAGTTATGAAAAGAGATGAGAGAAATTAAAAGGAAGGAGTAAGGGCCTCCTGCCTGAGAAAAGTTTGGCCAAGTAAAGCTACATGATCCAACTTATCTTGGGTTAGTTTAATATTGTTAGTCTTGTTTATTGTGTGTTAGTGAGATATACACATACCTTGCGCAATGAAGTTCTTCTCAAATTTCTGCAGAAATTCTAAGTAAAGGAGGTCATCGGGTGTGAGAGCTTCCTCACCGACCACAGCTTTCATGGCTTGGACATCTTTGCCAATGGCATAGCAAGCATACTGTGCAGACAGAACATTTCACAACATTTCAATAATGCTAAATTGACAATGGTCTTAAACAAATTATCAGAAGATTCAAATCTAAATGACCACGTTTTACATGTCAATTTAATTTTGTTTAAACTTCAATGTCTTGAAATACTTAATATGAAAAATAATTTTCATTTATTTTGAGCAAACGTTATCCTTGCTGTGGTGATACCTGTCCTGAGGTAAACAGTTCCATTCATGTAACTGCAAGTGGGAAGTACTGACTCCGTCTACTCTCAACCTATAAATATACTCTGTCCTCTACTCACCATTTACATTTGAGGTAGTTGTGGTGTAGACTCTCATCTACTACAAATTAGGCCAAGATTGGTTCAATTACTTTTTCCCTTTGGACGCCGACAACTAGCACGAAATGGAAATTTTGATTTCAACCTCAGGTTTCAGAAGTGAAAGGATGGTATCGTAATTCATTACTAGGAAACATGTCAGTGAACGACTGTGTAAAATAAAATCACCAAAACGTGATAATGTAATTAAAATGAAGTGTTGTATAACTTAAATACAAAGTTAACTCTTGTTCTGCCATTTGAGCTGGTCAAAAAGTAGCAAGATAAAGGCATGTGTTACAAGATATATCTCAATTTTGAAACCCTCGATTTCTGGTATCTAACAGTTTAAAAGCCTTACCAGCTGATTAGACACTTCAGGATGATCTTTCCGTGTCATACCTTCCCCAATGGCAGACTTCATTAATCGTGATAGAGATGGTAAGACATTAATAGGTGGATAGATCTGTAACATAGCAGTTAAAAGTTGGTAAATTCATTTCCCCTCAGGAGGATATATATACAATTTATGCATTGACGAATCAGTGGTGTTTCCCAAGTGCAGTATTTTTAAGGAGACAAGCATTTTGTGGTAGGTAACAGAGTCAGAGTACATATCCTCTAACAAAATATGGAAAGTAAGGAGTGTTCTCAAACTAGAATCTCATCCACCTTTTAAGAGCTTGAACAGTTTTTTGTCCACAACCAAATTATGATCCGTGTATAGAACTTTTTAAAAAGATTTTAAAATTTCGAATAACTAACTGAAAGGGTCACACATCAAGATATCAAGTTTCAAGTCTTTTACTGGAATAAACGAAAACAACATTGTTTAAACACTATTTAATATGTAACTTATATTCTAAACTACAAAGAAATTCCCTGTTTAGTTTCAACGCAAACAACAATTCATTGCCACAGTTACACTTTATACCATCTCTTAAATGGACACTTCACTCATCTGGAACCGGTCCAAAGCTATTCTCTGCTCCTGATGGCCTACTTCCTTTCTCATCTGGGTAACTTTTAATCCCAGAACTGACTTTCACTAGGAGGGCTACACGTAAATTCCTTCCCTCTAGCCCAAATTGAGCAAATCTTCCAGCCTCCTTTAAATCTTGACAAATTTGATCTCTTTGATCCAAGTAGGAGCTCCTCCCACATTCTGACTAACGTGATGACCAATACAATCTCATATTTTTGCTGCTTCAGGTATAGAACTGGCTGCCTCTATCTCCTACTGTCTACCTCTCTGATGGCTGCAAACTCACAACTAAGAGTTTCAGGAATACCTCAAAGTCTGCAACCCAATACTACAATGACTTTTCTCTTCTGAAAGCATGGAAATGTGAATCTCATTAGCCATGTATCCAGGTAGAAATGCTAAATAGCTATCTTCTGGACTGCCAACTCCATCTTATCTTGGAATTAAAAATAATGTGGAGTTGCCGGCGTTGGACTGGGGTAAGCACAGTAAGTAGTCTCTCAACACCAGGTTAAAGTTATTTGGTAGCACGAGCTTTCGGAGTATCACTCCATCAGGTGAGTGCCAAAATAAACCTGTTGGACTTTAACCTGGTGTTCTGGAATTAAAAAGACAGTTTAAAGAATAACTATAAAATCTGACATTCTAACACCTCCCTGTGAGATTTGGAGCCTAATACTCTTCCCACAGATAGCACTGCTACTCTTTCCATTACCTAAGCATCTTGCATCATCTTCCCAGTGAGTTAATCTGCACCCCATAGCTACCAAGTCAACCAGACTTGTCAGGCAGCATTCACAAGTCACATGATTCCCCTTCATTTCCCCATTTTACCTTGAAAGAGGCAGTCCTAAATCATAATTTATAAACTTTGTAATTGTAACAACTTCATTTCTTAAGCCTTAATTTGAACAATTGCTTTGCGTGTATCTGGTTCACTATGTTGATGCAACATGCTTTCATTGCCATCTCCCTCACCCCAAAAACTGATTTAAGCCAACCCATGTACAGGGGAAAGGAGCAATCTGCTCCTCTTAATAAAAGTGAGAATTCCAGCTCTGGTAGCAACGAAATAGTACAAAACATAATTATGCTTGCAGTTGATCAATATTAACATACAACAAGAAATTAGCAGCCACAAATTAATTTGTTCAAATTATTATAACGTAATTATAACACAAACATTCAGTACAACAGGTACTTATGATCAAAACCAACCTTCTCCCACATTTCATCTAACCCCATTAACTATTAATTTCTTCTTCCCGTGCTTATCCGATCTCCCCTTAAATGCACCCATATTGTTTGCCTTACCTACTCTCCGTGGTAGTGAACTCCAATTTCTAGGGCAGCACAGTGCTCATCACTGCTGCCTCACAGCGCTAGGGACTCCAGCCTCAGGAGTTTGGACATTTTCCCTGTGCCTGCGTGGGTTTTCTCTGGGTGCTCCAGTTTCCTCCCACACTCCAAGGATGTGCGGTTTAGGTTGATTGGCCATGCTAAATTGCACCTTGGTGTCAGGGGGATTAGCAGGGTAAATATGTGGGGTTACAGGGATAGAGCCAGGGTGGGATTGTTGTTGGTGCAGACTCAATGGGTCTGAGGATTCTATGATTCTTTTCTATGATTCTATCCACTCTTTGGGGGAAATGATTCTTTTTTGAGTTCCACATTAAATTTATTAGTGACCATCTTACATTTATGGCCCTATTTCTGATCTCAATCTGCAAATGGAAACATTATCCCTCCTGAAGAGATTTTTGCATCTTAGGAATTGAGTATTCAAAAGTCTTGTGCATAAATTGCTCCTTTTTGCACGCTCACTGTGCTAGATGCAAAAGTATCAGTTTAAATGTAGGTTCAGCTAGTTATTTGCACAAAACACTTTTGGAATAAGTAAACTCATTGTGCATGTGAAATAATTTCTTGCATACATCTACACAGCTCCATTTAAAACCACAAGCATTAGAAGCTTCTAAATGTATAAGTATTGCAAACCCTCTTTGTAAAAGGTATCTTCCAACTTATTTCCATGCATCCTACCTGTCTATTGTGTAATTGACGATCAACATAGACCTGACCTTCTGTGATATATCCAGTTAAGTCAGGAATAGGGTGAGTAATATCTACAAGAGAGAGAAAGGATAATAAATAAATGTTAATTGTGATTAAGAAATAAAATGCATACCATTTCCATTTATTGGAAATAAAGTGGCAAAGGTCCAGATTTTGCAATGGGAAGGACAGCAAAACTGTTGATGTTTGTCATCATTACTCCACCAAAACTGAGAACTTAGGGAGTCTGCTCGTGGGTGGAAATGCAGAAGTTGCTGTCAGTGACACTGCACTTCTCCAGAGGGTGAGCTGTTGACGACTTTCCAGACTGCAATCCTTGAGCAATCAATCAGTTGGTGAAAACTTCCACTTTTACACTGTTAGTTTAGATGTAAAAATCCTTGAAAAAGTTGCACCTTGTTGAATGAGGTGTAACTGGGTTTCTACAAACGTACTAGGATCATAATTACTGCTGAACACCACATCTGGGCTGTAAATGCTAACTTTACACTTGTAGAATATCAAATTTCTCCATTATGACAAAAATTCCACACCTTTAAAACAATTTTTAAAAAAAGTTTCTTTGTCATATTTTAATTTTACCATATTTGATTTAATTTAAATTTCCAGACAGCAAATAAAAGTGAAGGCTATTCAGAAACTGAGAATACTTCAATGTGGTTGGTTGCTTACCTTGCTGACATAATTGCTGTTGAATGTCATTGCGATCCTCGATCTGGTGCTAGCTTTAAACTGCCATCTGGAAGTGGGGTATTCACAGCACAAAAGATCAATAGATCTTTGAGGCAGTTGTGAACATCATTGTGTTACCACTGAATTACCACAAAATCCTGCAGTACACCTTGTAGATGGTACACACGGTTGTCACTGTTCATCGGTGGTGGAGGATTTGAATGTTTGTGCAAGGGGTAGCAATCAAGTGAGAGGATTTGTCCTGGATGGTATCAAGCTTTTTGAGTGTTGGAGCTGCACTCATCCAGACAAGTGGAGAATATTCCATTATATTGTGGCTACAAGAGCTGGTCAGAGGCTGGGAATCCTGTGGCAAGTATCTCATCTCCTGACTCCCCAAAGCCTGTCCATTATCTACAAGGCACAAGTCAGGAGTGTGATGAAATATTCTCCCCTTGTATTATAAACTTAAGTGGTTGCATGATTGCTTTAAGAGCTGGTGAAATGATTTGATAGCAATGTCATTGGGGTGTTTCACAGGCTTCTGCTTAGTTTCATTTTCTACTCTGTACAGGGAGGAACTCCTGGAATAAATCTACTGTTGTTAGTTTGAATCTACGTGTGCAAATCATGTCCTTTTCTTTTTCTTTAAAACCCACAACTCCTAACATAGTTAAGACCTTGCCTGGGTGAGTGCAGCTCCAACAACACTCAAGAAGCTTGATACCTGGACAAAGCAGCCTTGCTTGATTGGCATCCCTTTCACAAAACCATTCACTTCCTCCGCTACTGATGCGCAGTGGCAGCAAAGTGTACCATCTACAAGATAAACTGCAGGGACTCACCAAGTCTCTTTTTAAGCAGCAACTTCAAATCCCACAACCACTGCCATCTAGAAGGACAAGGACAGCAGATACTTGGGAACATCACCGCTAGCAGATTCTTCTCCAAGCAACACACAATCATGACTTGGAAATATGTTGCCATTCCTTCACTATTGCTGGGTCAAAATCCCTAACCTTCCTCCCTAACAGTACTATGGGTGTACCTACACCACATGGACTGCAGTGGTTTAAGATGATAACTCACCACCACCTTCACAAGGGCAATTAGGGATGGGAAATGAATGTTGGCTTAGCCAGCAAAGCCCATATCCCTGGAATTAATTCAAAAAAATCTACAAGACAGTTGCGAGACCAGCCAGAGACTTTAGCAACATTAAGAAGAGAGGAGCAACGACTTGATACTAATGAGATGCAGATGCTGTGATAGATGTGCAAAGTAACCACAAAGGACAAATCTGGAACCAGAACGTCAGGGGACAGTGACAATTATGGGAGCATCAAAGCAAGTAGCAACAATCATCTGCTGCGGAGAGTGACAGGAAATTTAATGAGGTGAGTGAAGGAGATGAGGTGGTGAGAGGCAGTGGGATTTGAAGAGGAATAGGTGACGGATAGGAGGAGATGGAGAAGGGTGATCTACCAGTATTGTGGCAACTCCACATCAAATGGAACAAGCAGCATGATGATTAACTTGGCCTGCCACTTTTAAAATTGTGTAAACTGCAGTTCTCTTTTCCTGCATTCACTTTAAAACAGCACCAAATAGTTTGTATTACTGTTTGTTTCTAAAATACATCACTTCATACTTCTCTGCTTTAAAAATGTGTATGCTATTTTTCATTCTTACTTTTACACTTCAAAAAGGAAAAACACACATTTTACTCACCATCATTAGGCATAGTAAGGATTGGAATCTGCGTGATGGACCCATTTCTGCCCTCAACCCGTCCAGCTCGTTCATAGATGGTAGCCAGATCGGTATACATATAACCAGGAAAACCTCGACGGCCAGGTACTTCTTCTCGAGCTGCTGAAACCTTAGACATAAAAGATAAACTTCTTGTGTTTTCTTAGAAAACATTAGTTTGCAAAGCTACTTCAAGTTGCTATTTGTTGCCATTAATATACATTGCATAAACAAAAAGAACAAATGATTAAAACCTTTAATTGGAACCTACATATTAAATATAGACACCAAATATATATGCACGTGCCTTATTACTAAGTCTACATTTATTATTTACTTTTTTAAAAAGAGGAGCAAGAACAAAATTCCTCAGATGGTCATTTGGTTCAACTCAGGCTGATCGTCTGAAGGGATCTGTGGGAGGTAGCAGCAGGAACATTTAATTTGACAAATTCCTGCCCCATTTGCCCACAGTTCCCTCTCACACATCTACATTCATAACAACCTATGTGTGGTGTGTTCATGTTTGAATCCCCATAATCAGGTTTCTGACCCTGCCTCAGTACCAAAATAGCTCTCGTCACAAATGACAAGTTACAAAGCTGATCTACCCCTCTCATCCTTTGAATATTGATCACACCATCCTCGGTACGGTGGCACAGTGGTTAGCACTGACGCCTCACAACGCCAAGGACCCGGCTCGGGTCACTGTCTGTATGGAATATGCACATTCTCCCCGTGTCTGCGTGAGTTTCCTCCAGGTGCTCCGGTTTCCTCCCACAGTCCAAAGGTGTGCGGGTTAGGTAGATTGGCCATGCTAAATTGCCCCTCAGTGTCATGGGGACTAGCTAAAGTGAACGCATGGGTTTATGGGGATAGGGCCTGGGTGGGATTGTGGTTGGTGCATACTCGATGGGCCGAATGGTCTCCTTCTACACTGTAGGATTCTATGATTCCTCCAACAGTGTCCACTGTTATTCAACTGGATGGGACTGGACTTGACCAGTTCCACACACATCCATTTAATCATAGCCTGAGAATCAACTGCAATGCTTGTCTTCTCACTCCTGCACAGTTACATATGGTGGCCCCTGAGGATTTACTCTTGGTCCCCTCCTACCTGTGTGAAGAAACTGTTATTTTAATATTTTTCGGGTCTATTGTGATAGTCTGTGTAGCAGGCTTGTAGAGGCCGTTTGTGTCTGTCTGCGTATAATTAATTTAATTAAGCTTGGGACCAAGTATCTACAAAGTTGAGGACATCAAAGGGACTAAGTGTGAAAGGCAGGCATCTGAAGTAAAAATTGGCCAAATTGAATTTTCTAAAAGTAAACACAACATGGATAGAAATTTTCATTTGGAGATAAAGAAAGACTTGAGAGTTCAGTTATTAAATTTCAAAAGGAAGTAAAAAGGGTTTACAACTTGGTAAAGATCATAAATAAATAAGGTGAAGTTATTAAATTTTATTTTACCCAAAAATAGTGGCCATAAGGAAGATTTTTATATTCTGGGAAAGGTGAATTTCAAAGATGGACAAGGACAATGAGAAAAGAAAGAAAATAATAAAAAGATATGGGAACTGTGTTGGGAGTGGTCATGTAAGACCTCCAAGAGTGCCCTGTGCTGAGGCAGAATTGTGACTGATGAAAGTGAGCAGCATTCAATCAACCCAGAAAAGTGTGTTTTTCCAGAAAGCAGGATTTTGTGTTAAAGTTCTTTGGAATTTCCAGAGTGAGAGAGGAAGAGAAGCCCCGTGACATATCTTCTCTACCACAACAGAGAGTTTGCTTTGTGGTAATAATGCTGGACTTTTTAAATAGATTAAATATCTGTAAAGGACGGTTGCCTAAAGGGGCATTTATTTGAGAGTCTAACCAAGTAGGAATCCTTTGGGAGGAATGTTCTGTAAAACTAATTTGAACTGTGTAAAGTTTTCTTTTCTGAATAAATGTTTTAAATTATTAAAAATATCGAAAATGTTACTGGAATTTGTGGCTCCTAACTTCAGCACAAGTATCGACTTGTAAAAATATAAATAGAAAAGCATTGTGATAGCTTGCCAAGTTTCCCTTCAGGATTTGGTTTGCACCTTATTTACCATCTGCCAGATCATAACACCTCTCATTTACACGCTGCTACTCAGCAACATCATCTGAAAACACAGCATTACTTTTCACATTTATACTGACGACACCCAGCTCAACTTCTCTGGATTTCTCAGTATTACTAAATTATTAGATTGTTTTTTCAACATCCAGTAATGAATGAGCAGAAATTTCTTCCAATTAAATATTGGGAAGACTGAAGCCATAGTTTTTAGTCCCTGCTCCAAACTCTTCCCTTGCTACCGATGCCATCCCCCTCCTTGGCAGCTGTCTAAGACTAAGCCGAACGATTCATAATCTTGGTGTCATATTTGACCGTGAGATGTTTTTCCAACGAGATATCTATAACATCGCTAACACCACCTATTTTGACCTACATATCAATGCCAAACATCACCATGTCTCAGCTTATCAGCTGCTGAAATCCTCACCCACGCTTTGTTACCTTTACATTTGACTATTCTGACACACTCCTGGCCAGCTTCCCACATTTTACCCTCTGTAAACTTGACGTCGTTCAAAACTCTGATGCCTGTGTCCTTACTTGCACCAAGTTCCATTCACTCATCAGCCCTGTGCATGCTGACCTCCAATGGCTCCCGGTTAAGCAATACCTTGATTTTGAAATTCTCATTCTCGATTTCAAATTCTTCCATGGCTTTGCCCCTTTCTCTCTCTATAATCTCCATCCTCAAGATACAGGTCTCTTTGAGCATCATGGATTTTAATGATTCCACCATTGATGGTCTAGTCCCTTCAGCAACTTGAGCTCAATGGTTTGTAATTCCCTCCCTAAATCTCTCTGCTTCTCTTTCCTCCTTTGAGACCCCATAAAACCTACCTGTTTGACCAAGTTTTTAAGTCACCTGCTCTAATATCTTTTGTGGCTTGGTGTTAAATTTTGTTTTATAATTCAATGTGCAGCACCTAGGGACATTTCATTACATTAAAGGGACTATAAAAGTACAATGTTTTATCCTTAGTTTTGGTGTCTGGGGCAATTCAGAGATGCCCTCATAATTCTGCCCAGTGGGAATCCATTACCTAGGTGTCACTCCACTTCTCAGCACTTTCTTGGGAAAGGGAGTTCTAACTCCATAGGTGCAGGTTACAGGGCCAGAATATTAAAATCACCCCATTCCTAGGACTTTGAGCGGTCAATGCCCTCAGAAGCTGGAACTCCTGTCCTGCGGATTTCTGGTAATAGAATACTGCACCAGCAATTTCAGGTTCTACGTGAATACTCTGATTACTATCAGTATTAAAATGGAGTGGGGTGAGGTTAAGCTGAATGAATCGTTGGGCATTTCTTTCTGTAAACATTTAAATTTACTCTACTACCATAAACTATATTCTAAAATGGGTACAAAATATTGGCTTGGCTCAGCTTGTAGCATTCTCACTTCTGAATCAGAAGTTTTTAGGTTGAAAACTACTCCAGGACTTTAGTACATAATGTAAACTGACACCAATGTTTCAGTGTAGCACAGAGTGTATTGCATTGTCACGGGTGTTGCAATTTGCTTGAGACCACCTGTGTCTCTGTTCATTGAGGAGCAAGGTGTTTTCCTGGTGTCCTAGCCAAATTTCCACCCTTAACCACGATCACATGATCTCAATTTGCTGTTTATGTGATCTTGTTGAGGTTAAATAAGCTACTGCACTTGAATAAAGCAATTTACCCTGATAGACACAAGGTCATGAATACACTTAAAATAGTTCATTCAATGTGAAGTTTCATGTATAATAGTAGAGGATATCACATAGCTTGGCATAGATTCTAATTTATGCCCTCCCTGACATTAGGCAATGCTTGGCATAGATTCAAACACTTGTTCAAGATGAAAACCCAGTGTGCTTATCCAAGGCAACACCTAGTTCTTCTTTCCAATTTCACAACCGTAAGCGTCATACAGCAGAACAAAAAAAAACTTGCAATTAAAAATTGTCCGAGTAAAACTGAAAATTAATCTACAAAATATTTAATATAATTCATTTATTTTTGCAGAACTTGAGTTGTTAAAAACTGAAACACAGTTTGTAAGTCATGAAAACAAAATCAAAAGTTTGACCAAGTACATATGTTGTAACCAAGTCAAGTTGCATGAAGGTCAAGACTGATTAGCTAGAAAATCAGCCCTTTCCTCCAATTAAATACACTTTTAAAAAGTTGTGAAATTACACTTCAAAATAATGGTTCAATGAACACTTATTACTTATAGAAATAAGTTAAATGGCAAAATACAAATAAAAACAGTTGCAATGCATGCCCACCTTGTCTATGCTGTAAAAGTAGTTTTGCAAAATCACTTTATTCCAATAGCAAAGATGTAGTTAGAACATAGAACATAGAACAGTACAGCACAGAACAGGCCCTTCGGCCCACGATGTTGTGCCGAGCTTTATCCGAAACCAAGATCAAGCTATCCCACTCCCTATCATCCTGGTGTGCTCCATGTGCCTATCCAATAACCGCTTAAATGTTCCGAAAGTGTCTGACTCCACCATCACTGCAGGCAGTCCAGTCCACACCCCAACCACTCTCTGCGTAAAGAACCTACCTCTGATATCCTTCCTGTATTTCCCACCACGAACCCTATAGTTATGCCCCCTTGTAATAGCTCCATCCACCCGAGGAAATAGTCTTTGAACGTTCACTCTATCTATCCCCTTCATCATTTTATAAACCTCTATTAAGTCTCCCCTCAGCCTCCTCCGCTCCAGAGAGAACAGTCCCAGCTCCCTCAACCTTTCCTCATAAGACCTACCCTCCAAACCAGGCAGCATCCTGGTAAATCTCCTCTGCACTCTTTCCAGCGCTTCCACATCCTTCTTATAGTGAGGTGACCAGAACTGCACACAATATTCCAAATGTGGTCTCACCAAGGTCCTGTACAGTTGCAGCATAACCCCACGGCTCTTAAACTCCACCCCCTGTTAATAAAAGCTAACACACTATAGGCCTTCTTCACAGCTCTATCCACTTGAGTGGCAACCTTTAGAGATCTATGGATATGAACCCCAAGATCTCTCTGTTCCTCCACAGTCTTCAGAACCCTACCTTTGACCCTGTAATCCACATTTAAATTAGTCCTACCAAAATGAATCACCTCACATTTATCAGGGTTAAACTCCATTTGCCATTTTTCAGCCCAGCTTTGCATCCTATCTGTGTCTCTTTGCAGCCTACAACAGCCTTCCACCTCATCCACTACTCCACCAATCTTGGTGTCATCAGCAAATTTACTGATCCACCCTTCAGCCCCCTCCTCTAAGTCATTAATAAAAATCACAAAGAGCAGAGGACCAAGCACTGATCCCTGCGGCACTCCGCTCGCAACCTGCCTCCAATCCGAAAATTTTCCATCCACCACCACCCTCTGTCTTCGATCAGACAGCCAGTTACCTATCCAATCGGCCAACTTTCCCTCTATCCCACACCTCCTCACTTTCATCATAAGCCGACCATGGGGGACCTTATCAAACGCCTTACTAAAATCCATGTATATGACATCAACTGCCCTACCTTCATCAACACACTTAGTTACCTCCTCAAAAAATTCTATCAAATTTGTGAGGCACGACTTGCCCTTCACGAATCCGTGCTGACTATCCCGGATTAATCCGCATCTTTCTAAATGGTCGTAAATCCCATCTCTAAGGACCTTTTCCATCAATTTACCAACCACCGAAGACTAACCAGTCTATAATTACCAGGGTCATTTCTATTCCCTTTCTTAAACAGAGGAACAACATTCGCCATTCTCCAGTCCTCTGGCACCATCCCCGTGGACAGCGAGGACCCAAAGATCAAAGCCAAAGGCTCTGCAATCTCATCCCTTGCCCCCCAAAGAATCCTAGGATATATTTCAATCAGGCCCAGGTGACTTATCGACCTTCAGTTTATTCAAAACTGCCAGGACATCCTCCCTCCAAACATCTATTTCCTCCCACCTATTAGCCTGTAACACCTTCTCTTCCTCAAAAACATGGCCCCTCTCCTTGGTGAACACTGAAGAAAAGTATTCATTCATCACCTCGCCTATCTCTACTGACTCCATACACAAGTTCCCACTACTGTCCTTGACCGGCCCTAACCTCACCCTGGTCATTCTTTTATTCCTCACATAAGAGTAAAAAGCCTTGGGGTTTTCCTTGATCCGACCCGCCAAGGACTTCTCATGTCCCCTCCTAGCTCTCCTAAGCCCCTTTTTCAGCTCATTCCTTGCTAACTTGTAACCCTCAATCGAGCCATCTGAACCTCGTTTCCTCATCCCTACATAAGCTTCCCTCTTCCTTTTCACAAGACATTCCACCTCTTTCGTGAACCATGGTTCCCTCACTCGGCCATTTCCTCCCTGCCTGACAGGGACATACCTATCAAGGACATCCAGTATTTGTTCCTTGAAAAAGTTCCACTTTTCATTAGTTCCTTTCTCTGACAGTTTCTGTTCCCAACTTATGCCCCCTAATTCTTGCCTAATCGCATCATAATTACCTCTCCCCCAATTGTAAACCTTGCCCTGCCGTACGGCCCTATCCCTCTCCATTGCAATAACAAAAGACACCGAATTGTGGTCACTATCTCCAAAGTGCTCTCCCACAACCAAATCTAACACTTGGCCCGGTTCATTTCCCAGTACCAAATCCAATGTGGCCTCACCTCTTGTCGGCCTATTCACATATTGTGTCAGGAAACTCTCCTGCACACACTGCACAAAAACTGCCCCATCCGAACGTTTTGACCTACAAAAGTTCCAATCAATATTTGGAAAGTTTACCATAAACTTCTGAAAAGAATGCCCTAAATCAAGGCTAATGCTTTTTCAAAGTTTTGTTAGTAATCAATTACATTTAGTTTGAGCTATGCAGCAACAGGTGCGACATCATCTCCAGACAACAGCAGCAACACTTGTTATGTCCACAGTCATTTGTAAATAAATAAAACATCTCCCAATCTGAACAAAAACATTTTTTTTCTTGAATTACTCTTTCAACCTTGGTAATAGTGTTCCACATCACAATTGCTTTCAAAACCACTGTGGACTTGTTCGACAAAAAGCTAAAGAGCAAATACATCCAACATAACACAATAAACCACATGCAATCTCCATTTAGATATTACCATTAAATAAGCACGACAAACATTAAGTGAATTCTGTCCATTGGGAGGAGAATATGCCATCAAAAAATATATTTCACATGAATGTAACAAATACTTTTCAGTCAGATTTTCAAGGACCATGATCTGAACTCATTCAAGTTAATAAATACCTATAAGATGTTTTCAAATGGGGTATTCAGGGTTTATGTGAGGAGATTTCTGAATTTGATGACTTACAGGAAACCTCCTAAGGCAATGGGGGAAAAGGGGTGGATTTAGAAATTGACGGACCCACTCACAACTGCCAGTTTTAACTGAGGCGGGCAACCAACCCTCCCCTCAGGAGGCAGGTTAGGCCTTGAAAATATTTTCAGGAGGCTGTGGTCTCCATTTTAATCCAATTTCTATTTTTACACCTGAATACTGGATAGTCCAAGCCTCTCAAAACCTGACAGCAGAAGGATCAGTTAGAATTGTTAGGATTGCAGGGCAGAGAAGCTAAAGTGTTTCTACTTCTCACCCAAACCAACACACAAACCTATAAATTACCCATTCCGCAATCTGCCCAACTGCCAAACTCCATCCTCAAGAGCTGCATGACCGATTTGGGATTCCAGCATCTGTACTATTTTGCTTTTATCTTCTGTATGATCTGACCACCTCCACCTCTCCTACACAACCTGAAGGTGGGTTAAGCTGATCCAACTTGCACCAAGCTATGTAACCTGACTCCGATAAAATAAATTGATAGCTCACGAGGAACCAACTGGGTTAAGTAATGACAATATAGATACATGCAAGGTCACATACATTGGAAAAGAAAACCCACAAGAGTAAAATGTGAGAGTATGTATCAACAATCCACTGTAAATATTTGCTATAAGTATTCAATTTGAAACTATCAAGTCTAATTGCAACATGGAATGCCCTATGATTAGAAAATAATTTATTCCAACTTTATACATCCTCTTCAGAAACTATTTTTGGAATATTACGCATTGAGAATAATGAATCCTAAATGTAGAAATTCAATTGTGAAATCATTTTAATTACAAAAGAGAATGACAGAGGAAGTATACAATCAAATATATAAAATGGTGCAATAAAATCAGACAGCGTGGGCTTCACTACTAAGATACTCTAGTGTCCTGTTTAGTTACCTTCAGAGTATGTAGGCTAGTGAGAAATCTTTATCACTGAAACTTCATTTGTGATTGTTGTCTCTATTTGGAGATTGAGTCAATTGATAGGTTGGTAAATAACAGGGCAGGCCATGCAGGTTCTAGAAGGAACAAACTTGATGATTTTTTCTCAATCCATTCATCCAGTCACCTCCTCCTTGGTCCCCTAACCCACATTATGGATAGTTTCACTCACTCAGCATACTGTTACATTAGACAAAATCATAATTAGTACTTCCCCCACCATTGAACATTTTACATAAGATGCTGTTTCTTTACACATGAATATTTGGGGGAAAATGCACATACCTCTCTCAAAGCCTCAGCATAAGAGCTCATGTCTGTTAAAATAACCAACACATGCTTTTCACATTGATAGGCCAGGTATTCTGCAGAAGTCAGTGCAAGACGAGGTGTAATAATGCGTTCAATGCTGTTGAAAGAGACAACTATCCATCAGTGTTCAGGTCAGTGCTAACCTTAGAATGTGAACATTTCAATATTAACTTTACATCCAGATAGTATTTCTGCTGTGTAACATGAGAATGTGTGTAGGTCACTGAGCCTATTTCCCCATTCGGAGAGATCATGGCTGATCTGTGGCTTAGTTGCAAATCCCTTAATATCTCTGGTTCACAAAAATCTATCATTCATAGATTTAAAATTAACAATTTTTTAAACATCAATTGCCAATTGTGGAAGAGCGTTCCGAACTTCTGCCACCTTATGTGTGTAAAAGTATTTCCTAATTTCACTTCCGAAAATTGTTGGTGTGATACTTGAGAGCAAAAGTACCAGTTGGCATCTTCATGGCAAACCAATCTGAAATTCTGTTCACTTTAATCACAATTTAAAATGTTTCATCATGTTGATCAATTTTCCACACAAATTAAAAGTCAAATGATCTTCCTATTGACAAAATCATCTGGTTCAGCACCATGATTATTGGCTATCAGATTTTAAAATTATATCAGCACACTTTTAATTGTAATTCTATATTTCTAATGTATCCAATTTGATTTTTTAAAAATGTTCTGCAGTGATCCTAGAGATCATAGAAGGAGCCTGTTTAGTCCTTCATGTCTGCTCTTGGAAAGCGCTGTCCAATCAAATCCAACAACCCAGAGCTTTCTCCATAACACTGCAGATTAGTTCTCTTCGCATCCACGTCCAATTGTTTGAATGTTCCTATAGATTCTGATTCCACTATTCCTTCAGGGAAGTGCATTCCAGATCATAGGGCGTGTTTTCTCAATCTTCCAATAAGAAGGCTGAACTCTATAAGATTCTCCTCATGTATTTATGTGGTCCAAAATCATGTGTTGCTCTTAGTACAAAATCCAAAAGAAATTTCAGGGGGCAAGGTGCCATTCTGCCCCACGTTTCTTCTCAAACTTGTTTCAGTATATTAATATCCTTTGGGAGACATGGTACACCAGATCTATTTTAATGTAGTCATACCAATAAGTTGTGCAAGGCTAAAATATCACATTTAGGCAAAAGTAATTACAGCACAGGTGATGACCATTCGGCTCTTTGTAGAATAACCCAGTCAGTCCCATTCACCCAGTGTCCTTGCATTCCTGCAAGTGTATATCCTTAAAGTTCCAATTCAACTTATTTTAAAAATCATTGATTATATTCACTTCCACCATCCTCATAAGAATATGTTCTACGTCATTACCATTCTGTGTTAGAAAGTTCCCCAAAACCTTAAATCCTTAACCCTTAACCCATGTATGATCACTCACAGGAATAGTATTTCTTTGACCATCTTATCAAAACCTGCCATAACCTTGTTCACATCTATCAAATCTTCCCTCACTATCCATTATAACAAAATGCTCTTCAGATAATCCTAGTTCATAAATAGCAATATTGATAGTACACGTTGCATTTAATAATATTTTTCCTTTTTCACTAATTGGGCTTGCATATTACTGTATTTTCTATTTTTGGGTTTTTAATGTTTTAAAACTAGTTATCACTGGCTCTGGTCTCTAAATGTATGATTTGCAAAGCAATATTAATCATTCCGAAGAGGACATTTTTGGAGGTGTAGCTAGAATGTGGTGCAGAATAAGGTCAACAACACAGGCTCAATCCCTGTACCTGCTGAAGTAATTCTTGGGGCCTGCCTCCTCATCTTGCCCAATAGTGATATCATAGCTTGAGCCAAGATTAGCAACCCTCGGATAACGAGGATGCTACAGGGAGAGAAAGATGTAGTGGGCATGGATAGTGAAACATCAAATTACTTCAAATTCAGTAAGAATAACTTGCACCTATGTAGCACCTCTCGTGATCTCCCAAAGTGATTTACAACAAATGAAGCGCTTTTGAAAAGGCAGACGATTTCCGCATTTCTATCATAGTGATGTTGGTGAGGGGGAATAGATTTCCCCTGCTTTGTTTGAATAATAATACCATGGGAACTTTTTGGTCCATTTCAGAGGGCAGACTAGGCTTTGGTTTAATGCTTCATCCAAAAGGCGACACCTCCAATAGTACTGCACTCTTTCCCTATGCACTGAGGTGTCAGCCTGGATTTTGTGATCAAGTCTCTGGAGTGGGACTTGAAGCCACAATCTTCTGACTCAGAGGCAAGAGTGCCGTCATTAAGCCATGGTTGACACCTAAATAATACTAAATAATAAGCAGGATAATTATTTGTCCCTAAACATATACTTCGGCATGACAGAATAAAGATTCTAGATCATGGTGGCAAGACATGCTTGCATGAATTGCAGTAGGATAGTTGAGAGAAGATGTAATGGGGTAATGAGTGTTTTATACCAGTGTGAAAGTATACAGCAAATACATAAATGGCCTAACCAAACATTCAATCTAGATGTGCACAATCAATCAGTCCGTCAGGCAAACAAGTTTCATTTGAGTGTTTCTTGATAGATTGTGAATGGCAGTCTTTATAAAATGTATAATGGAAGACGATGCATTTGCAAGATACATTCAGCAATTACTATGATAGTGGAATTTTCCAAATAAAATAGCATGGAAAATATTTATCTTTTGCTAGATAATAGCTTTTTGTAGGTCATGATTTGTATAACTGATGACATTGTGCATCTTCCTTGAAAGTATGTCGATTTACCAGTTGTTGCACCTGTCGTCTTGCAAATAAGTGCTATTTTCATGAATTGCAGAAGCCTGTCTAACCTCTCTCACTCTTTTGGTTTAACTGCTGCAAGTAGGCAAAACTCACTTCCTGATCTGTTATTTTGAGGTACTTACGTTGGGTCATTTGCAAGATTCAAAAAGAGACAGACGTTGTCCATTGATCCATTTTCTTCAAAATCAGATTTGAAGAATCTTGCAGTTTCCATATTAACCTGTTATATAAAATGCAGATGATCAAAACAGACGCAGCCCTTTTGGTTACCCTTTGATTAATCATAAATATATCTAATATATTGCTCAAAACAGTAGATAAGCCATGTAGCCACTAAAAATGAAGGGATTGAATAAAGATTCACTGCATAGCAGTGGCCAACAAGTATCGGTCCCTGGTAATGTCAGAAAATCATTAAACTGGAAGGGAAAGGCAAAGGATTCGAGAAGGATACATGTAATATTGTATAAGAAGCATATTAAAACAATGACGAAAACTACAGATTTACCACCTGATAAGTATGCTGAAAGACATTCTAAAGGAGAGAACAAATGAAGCATGCAGAGAAATATGGAAGGAGAGAACCAGAAATTGCTTTTATGGGAGGTGAGTGGCATTTGACAAATACATTGGATGCCAAAGAAATAATTGACTTGGAAGACAAGACGACTTTTATATAATGCCTTTTGTGGCATGTTTCAATGCACTTCACATACAATGAATTACTTTTAAAATTTAGTGACTTATTAGGTAAATGCAGTTACCACTGTTTATCCTGCAAAATCTCACAGTGGATGAATGACAAGTTAATCTGATGTTGGTCGAGGAAACAATGTTGACCTAGATACTGGGAGAACACCTCGAATAATGCCATCAGATCCTTTATCTCCAATTGATCTTGTGGTACTGGTAGGCAACACATCCGAAGGGCTACATTTCTGATAATGCATTATCCTCCCAATACTGCATTTGAAAAATACTCTTAGATGATGCCAAATTGAACTCATAGATTCAGGTAGTGATAATGTTAAATTACTTGAATTGACACACTGGAAACTCCATGCATATTATGTACTTGGATTTTGCCAGGTTGTTGACAGTGCAAAACAAAAGATTGATCTATAGAAACGTGGCTTGAAATGGAGAAGAGAGATTTCTGAAGTAGATCAGAAACAGGGGAATGAGGGGATAAAAGGTTGTAGTGCGTAGAACCCTGTTGCAAGACAAATTGGAAACTGATTAACTTTATCATATGAATCTTTGCCATATTTTCATTACTAAGGTTGGTCAAAGGAGGTTTATATTGATTGTAAACACAGATTCTCTGTTAGAAAATAACCACAAGAGCCAAAAATGAAATGCACCCCCCCCTCAAAAGATGCAGCACAATACAGCCTTTTACGATCACTGAGTGCCAACTCCACTCACAGGAGATTTGTTCTTTTACACATCCTGAAATTATCTTCCATGCACAATGTACAAGCAGCAAGAATTTGGATATCCCAGTTCATTTGATGCTCTGGTTTTCAGCATCAGATTTACATATTTGTATTGGTTCATGACACAGAGGGCACCAAGTTACAGAAGAGCTCAAATGCTACACACCAATAAAATGCTACTGTCATGAACAACACAGCATTTAATGCATCTCATTCGTACCCATATTCTGATTGCAAAATGATTTTTTGCTGTTTCTGGTTGTGCAGTATCCCTCCGTCCTTAAACATGTAAAATTTTGTTCTTTAATCCAGAAAAATAATGAAGTATTTCATAATTAGGTGTGTTCCTCTACACCATACCCAATATGCTTCATGCAAAAGAGTGATCTTAGATCAGTTCAAGCAGAAATAAGACCATGTATTCCTTATAGCACAAAAGATTTGACAGCCACAGCCAGTCATAAAACTGTAAGCATGGCATTTTTCCAAGGCAAGAATTTCATATCAGTCCTTGAATTTAGTTCAAAAGAATAATCCAAAAAATCCTGCTTGCAGGTAGGTGCTCTAAACCATTCATAAAGGATCAAGAAAGTTATTTCGTGAAGCTTTTCCCGAGTCACATAGATAGCATATTGCATTTTCATAGATGGTGCTAGGTTCATTAAAATTTTTATACTTACTAAATTATACCCAAATATGAGAGTTGCATATCAGGACCCTGTGGAAGTCATTACGCATAGACATACATGGGAATCACACAGAATATTAAACTTCTGATGGGCTGACTCCTGGTTGTCCGGGACCCTGCATGAAGGTCTCTGACCCTGACGCTTAGGGCAGCAATTTGAACTAGACCTGCATGACTTACCTTGATAGTTACCTAGGGAACATTAGACAGTTTAAAACTCCACAACCAACCCCTCCCAATATTACCCCTCCCAACCACCAGACTATCCCTCGGTCTAACCTGTCTACCCTCCTCCCATCTTTTACTACCCACTCACACACCCACACTCATTCATCAAAAGACTGAATCTTTTAAATATTTAGCAGAAAATAGTATCTACTGCCATAAAAAGGGGGATGTTCTCTTCTACCCACTTACTAGAGTTAGAGGGGAGCTGTTGGGTTGCCCATTTCTGTGTTAGCCAGCATTGGAAGATTCCAGAAGAAATGGACAGTACCATTGGGTGGAGAAAATCTCCCTGGGCAGCGGCAATGAACGCAGCAATGAGGGGAAAAATGTTGAAATTCTATCCTTGTAAGAAATATTAAATGCAACACAGTGGTTGAATAACTTGCCTATTTTGTCATTCCATAAATTTGTAACATAAGAGAATGTTCTTTTGTTACTCTTGCAATGAAGATTGACAGGTTTCCACTATCAGAACAATGTACAGGTTCCGGACTCCTCCTCCAACATCCTGATATCCATAATCATAAAACTGGGTCCTGCACTGGAAACTACAATCCCCATTGGCCATTGCTCTTTGTCATATCTGGGCTGTGGTGTTCTGATCCTCTGTTCTTTCATTCCTGGATTAACGATAGAAACCGGCATGGTCTGCCGCTTCTCTCTGCCTTTCCCCACCCCAGCTGGGTTCAGCTCACCGGAGAAGTTAGCCCGGACTTAAGTTAGCCTATTACCCCCAGCATAGGACCCAAAATCTGGGATGGTTCCATATCTGGTACACATCTGGCCTCCAGTTTCCTGGATAGAGTCTGGTACCTGTAGTACCATTTAGCCACATCATTGCTTACTAATTACTGCTCTTTCCATCTATTCTGGTTAATTTGACAGGATTCAAGATAATGTGAACCAAATCCTTCTCTGTACATGATAATACACTGACATTCAGCGCACAGGCAATTGTGGACCACCAACAGCTGCAGCCTGGGGAATGGTATCTGCAACTGCATTCTATCATTAATGGCAACACAATTAATTGGTAGACCAATAAACAAGATCGACACAGCTTCAGTCCTCTTTCTAATTCACTTACACCCATAGCAGCAAACACAATAGCAAAATTCTCTGCACTGTAGTCCATGACATCTTTGGATTTTTGAACGAGGCCAGCTTGGCGGCAGATTTGGGCAGCAATCTGGAAAACAATTCAGATATTTTAGGAGATGTATTTACCAGAGGTAGTGTTGTTCATGCACCCCAAATACCATTTTCCTTTTACTTTTAGTGAATGAGAAAGTTTCCAGCTCTTTTCATCCTTCATTTTTTTATACTTCAAATTGAGTGAAACACTCTTCTGTGAAACCTTCTCTACCTTAAAGACATACACACACACACACACACATTAGCTATGTAGTATAGTACTTTAGGCAGGACAAATTCCTGTTCAAGCATAAGTTTCAGAATTTACCAACAACTTTTAGTCATAATCAAAACCAACACAAAGAATGAAAGTGCAGGAAAAAAACAACAGCAGTTTTTCCTA
Organism: Mustelus asterias; assembly: GCF_964213995.1. Taxonomy (NCBI): domain Eukaryota; kingdom Metazoa; phylum Chordata; class Chondrichthyes; order Carcharhiniformes; family Triakidae; genus Mustelus; species Mustelus asterias. The sequence continues at coordinate 21,211,718 of NC_135811.1, read as the reverse complement.
AACTCAGCAGTAAAATGACTTGTTTTTCGGGGTCAAAAAATTGCCTACTCGTCACTTGGTAGAACTTCAGTACTGCTGAAAAAGAGAGACATGCAATTGAAGTTTTTTTGTCTTGCACTCATTAGGATAGACACAAGAATACTAAATTTCATTGGGAATTTATACTCATGAGAAAAAGGGTGCACTATATATACCCAAATAGATGGTGTGGTCATGGGTTCCCCTCGGGGCAGGCTCTCGCTCTCTTTTTTATTGATTTCCACAAAAGAAATGAGCTTTTGTTGGAATGACCCCTAATTTCCCATCAATTCTGTATTTCCGATACAGACATGTTTCCTATAGCACTTGCTGAACAATTCCAACTGTGCTAACTACACTAACAGCCAATTTAAGAATATCAGTTGGGTTCAAAATGCAATTCGTTTGCTAGAAGCTATATATATTCATATGCAGGGATTTGTCCTGAGTGAATATATCCAAACATAGTACCTTTTTTTGAATAAAAAGCACGGGGAAAGAATAGTTCCCTGGTGCAGTCACCATGGTAATGCCTTGACCAAACAGAGCTGGACAAGTGGCTTCAGCTCAGTGCAAGAGGCCAGGACAGCAAGTCCCCAGGAAGGGGGTGGGTTGACTGGAACCTCACTGCCTTTGGGGAAGGTGGGGGAGGGGTCAAATCTTCCACTGCACTTGGAATTGGCCAATGGTTGTTGTTAACCTATTTCAAAATTTAATTTACTCAACCAAATCCTTCTTTGTTTAAAATAAGCTGAATTCTTCCATTAAGTTAGGATTACACTATTTAGAACAATGGGTTGCAAATCTACAGCATCCTGTATCTGCTGTAGGAATTTCAGAGCCATGAAACAGTGTGGGTGAGAACTGTATGCAAAAGCTAAGCAGGTAGGAGACCAGCCAAGTTCTGAAATTCAAATTCAAAACCTTAAATAGGCAACTGAAAATATCACATCACTCATAAAACGTGAGAAATTTTATTGTTGCATTGTTGATTCTGAAATCAACCTCACTTCCAGACGTTAAAGGCTTGGGTTATCTGTGCCATGTTTAAGGGGCATGCTCTTAAAGCTTCTAAAGGCACACCAAGTTAGTGGAGCGGCACAGTGGCACTGTGAAGCATTGCTGCCTCACAGGCCAGGGACCTGGGGTTCGATTCCCAGCTTGAGTCACTGTCTATGCGGAGTCATCATAGAAATCATAGAAACCCTACAGTGCAGAAGGAGGCCATTCGGCCCATCGAGTCTGCACCGACCACAATCCCACCCAGGCCCTACCCCCACATATTTACCCGTGAATCCCTCTAACCTACGCATCTCAGGACTCTAAGGGGCAATTTTTAACCTGGCCAATCAACCTATCCCGCACATCTTTGGAGTCTGCACATTCTCCCCATGTCTGCATGGATTTCCTCCGGTTTCCTCCCACAATCCAAAAGACATGCTGGTTAGGTACATTTGCCATGCTAAATTCCTCCTCAGTGTACCCGAACAGGTGCTGGAGTGTGGCAACTAGGGGATTTTCACAGTAACTTCATTGCAGTGTTAACGTAAACCTACTTGTGACACCAATAAATAAATAATAAAACCCATATCAAAATAAAATCCCCATTCTGGAAAAACAAACTTTCTGAAATGTGAACAGTACATATAGAACTTCCAAAACGCCATGATACAAGATATAAATATTTAAAATAAAATATTCAAGGAATACATTGCCGATGTTGAAGTTCAAATATAATTCTCATTAAATGTTAAGTTTGTGAGCAATCGATTCAACTTTAAAAAAATAAAGTGGAATTGTTTTGTTCCTTGTACTTCAATGGGACAAAGAAGAAAAGTACAGCACAGGAACAGGCCTTTCGTCCTTCCAAGCCTGTGCTGATCATGATGTCCTAACCAAACTAACAAAAAAACCATGTGCCCTTACTCAGTCAATATTCCCCTTTTATTGTACACATCCAGATGCTTCATAAATGTTGCTAATGTGCCTGCTTCCACCTCCTCTGGCAGCACGTTCCACCACTGTGTGTGAAAAACATCCACCGCACATCTCCCTTAAACTTTCCCCCTCACCTTGAACCTGTGCCCCCTTGTAATTGACACTTCCACCCTAGGAAAAAGCCTTTGACTAGCCATCCTGTCTATGCCTCTCATAATTTTGTAGACCTAAAATGAAGTGCGCTGTGGAAGAGCGGTGGATGTGGTCTATATGGACTTCAGCAAGGTGTTCGATAAGGTCCCCCATGCAAGACTTCTTGAGAAAGTGATCGGGCATGGGATCCAAGGGGCTGTTGCCTTGTGGATCCAGAACTGGATTGCCTGCAGAAGGCAGAGAGTGGCTGTGGAGGGGTCTTTCTCTGCATGGAGGTCAGTGACCAGTGGAGTGCCCCAGGGATCTGTTCTGGGACCCTTGCTGTTTGTCATTTTCATAAATGACCTGGATGAGGAAGTGGAGGGATGGGTTGGTAAGTTTGCTGACGACACCAAGGTAGGTGGTGTTGTGGATAGTTTGGAGGGATGTCAGAAGTTGCAGCGAGACATAGATAGAATGCAAGACTGGGCGGAGAAGTGGCAGATGGACTTCAACCCGGATAAGTGTGTAGTGATCCATTTTGGCAGATCCAATGGGATGAAGCAGCAGTATAATATGAAGGGTACCATTCTTAGCAGTGTAGAGGATCAGAAGGACCTTGGGGTCCGGGTCCATAGGACTCTTAAATCGGCCTCGCAGGTGGAGGATGCGGTCAAGAAGGCATACGGCGTACTGGCCTTCATTAATCGAGGGATTGAGTTTAGGAGTCGGGAGATAATGCTGCAGCTTTATAGGACCCTGGTTAGACCCCACTTGGAGTACTGCGCGCAGTTCTGGTCACCTCATTACAGGAAAGATGTTGAAGCCATTGAAAGGGTGCAGAGGAGATTTACAAGGATGTTGCCTGGATTGGGGGGCATGCCTTATGAGGATAGGTTGAGGGAGCTTGGTCTCTTCTCCCTGGAGAGACGAAGGATGAGAGGTGACCTGATAGAGGTTTACAAGATGTTGAGAGGTCTGGATAGGGTAGACTCTCAGAGGCTATTTCCAAGGGCTGAAATGGTTGCTACGAGAGGACACAGGTTTAAGGTGCTGGGGGGTAGGTACAGAGGAGATGTCAGGGGTAAGTTTTTCACTCAGAGGGTGGTGGGTGAGTGGAATCGGCTGACGTCGGTGGTGGCGGAGGCAAACTCGTTGGGGTCTTTTAAGAGACTTCTGGATGAGTACATGGGATTTAATGGGATGGAGGGCTATAGATAGGCCTAGAGGTGGGGATGTGATCGGCGCAACTTGTGGGCCGAAGGGCCTGTTTGTGCTGTGGCTTTCTATGTTCTATGTGTCACTGAAAAGGTTGGGAACCACTGATGGAAACTAAATAATTTAACAGTACCTTTTTTCCTCTGTTATTAATTCACTTTGGGTATATTTCTACAGTCACTAAATGCCTGCAAGAAAGCTGTTCATGTGACCACTCAGCCTCGGAGGAGACTGTTAGCAAGATTCAGCCATGGGAATGAAGAGGGAACGTTGAAGCTTACCTTAAGTTTGTCCCGTAGATGTCTAAATATATCTTTGGTCTGTGGGAACCCTGGTTGAACTTTGATTCCTTCCTAAACCAAAGCTCCAAGGCCAACTATAGCATCATAATTGCTATTCTGATTGCGATCCATTACCACTACAGACAGAGATTTTGTTTCACATTGGGTAGCAAACTTGTCAACTATTGAAAGTATATTAATTTGTACTAAAGTTATTGGCATTTCCCATACAAAGTCATAAATAATGGAGCAAAAAAAGTTAAATATCAGCAAATAGTAAAAGCAACCTCATTTCTGTAAAATATTTATTGCTAATGAAGCCTACCATCTATAAAATAGAAATGATTGATTTCAGATTTTTACAAACCTCATTATGTGGCAGACCTGCTGCTGAAAATATAGGAATCTTCTGTCCTCGAGCAATACTGTTCATACCATCTATGGCAGAGATTCCAGTTTGGATCATTTCTTCTGGGTATATACGACACTGTGGATTTATAGGCTGACCTAAAATGCAATTGAACCATAAACTATCTTTACAAAAATTAGGAATCATATCAAGAGTAACATTATTCCACCATGAAGCAACTTTCATTTACAGAGCACCTTTAGTAACAACATGAGACATTTTTGTAGAATGTTGTACAGAATTTGACAATCAGCTACATCAAGAGGTATTAGAACAGATGACCAAAAGCTTGGTCAAAGAGATGGGTTTTTAAAGAGCGTTTTCCAGAAGGACGCAGAAAACTTTAGAGTGGAGATTGACGTGTTTGTGAGCTATGCAGCCGAAGACTTGGCTACCAAAAACTTGGAACGATTAAAATAGATGATTTGCAAGAGGCCAGAATTGGAGGAGTGCAATTGTCTGGAGATTTGTAAAGCTGGAAGGGGTCGCAGGGATACGGAGGGCTAAGGGCAATGACAAATAGAAAAACAAGAGTAAGATTTTTAAAATGCAGCATCACCGTGCTTGGAGTCAATGTAGATCAGTGAGCACATGGATGGGGGAATAGGTGAACCAATCTAATGCAAATTAGGATACAGGCCGCAGCATCAGTAAGTGCCCTTAGTGATGGTGCAGATAGGTGGTCGGAAGCTCTGCTGGGGGGAAATACAAGACCAAGGTTGTAAATGGTCTTGTTTTGCCTCTGCCAGATGCAACAATCTGATAATTTAAAGATAGTGGAAGAGTTGAGGAAGGTGGTAGTGAGGTAGAGCTGGGTGTCATGTAGAAACTGCTATTTTCAGATGTCACCAAGGGACAGCATGTAATGAGAAATTGAAAGGGGGTGGGAATAGAGCCTCGGGAGACTGCAAAGGTAATGGTGAGGGAGTCAGAAGAGGAGCCATTGCAAGTGATTCTCCTGCTGCGACTAGACAGATAAGAATGGCAAGTGCAATCCCACCCAAGTCTTCGACAGGTTTGACAAAGACAGCTGTTGCATAAGCTTAAAACTGGAAGATATGAATTAAAAAAATAAAAACGTGAAAGAAAACAGCAAGTCCTTGATATGGGGATGATAGAAATCAGAGTAGAATGCTGGAACTTTACATTGGGAAAATGAATGCAAATTGAGGCATTGTCTGGTGAGACAGCCAAGGACTTGCAGTTAAATAAATTATATAAGTGGGCAGAGAATAGGCAGTTGGAATTTAATATGGATAATTCTATTAAACACCTTAATGGAAGAATAAATGAGCACAGTGTAAAACTAGCCAAGAATGAAATTTAAATAAAGAGACTAAGAGGTATTATTAGGCTCAGTGCTTCATCTGTTTGGTCGCTGTGAAGTAGCCAAGCATACAGAATGCTCAACTACACTATATCAGGAGAGAACAAGCCAAAGGATCTCACTCAAACAAAGAACAAAGAACAGTACAGCACAGGAAACCGGCCCTTCGGCCCTCCAAGCCTGTGCCGCTCCTTGGTCCAACTAGACCAATCGTTTGTATCCCTCCATTCCCAGGCTGCTCATGTGACTATCCAGCTAAGTCTTAAACGATGTCAGCGTGTCTGCCTCCACCACCCTGCTTGGCAGCGCATTCCAGGCCCCCACCATCCTCTGTGTAAAAACGTCCCTCTGATATCTGAGTTATACTTCGCCCCTCTCAGCTTGAGCCCGTGACCCCTCGTGATCGTCACCTCCGACCTGGGAAAAAGCTTCCCACTGTTCACCCTATCTATACCCTTCATAATCTTGTACACCTCTATTAGATCTCCCCTCATTCTCCGTCTTTCCAAGGAGAACAACCCCAGTCTACCCAATCTCTCCTCATAGCTAAGACCCTCCATACCAGGCAACATCCTGGTAAACCTTCTCTGCACTCTCTCTAACGCCTCCACGTCCTTCTGGTAGTGCCGTGACCAGAACTGGACGCAGTACTCCAAATGTGGCCTAACCAGCGTTCTATACAGCTGCATCATCAGACTCCAGCTTTTATACTCTATACCCCGTCCTATAAAGGCAAGCATACCATATGCCTTCTTCACCACCTTCTCCACCTGTGTTGCCACCTTCAAGGATTTGTGGACTTGCACACCTAGGTCCCTCTGTGTTTCTATACTCCTGATGACTCTGCCATTTATTGTATAACTCCTCCCTACATTATTTCTTCCAAAATGCATCACTTCGCATTTATCCGGATTAAACTCCATCTGCCACCTCTCCGCCCAATTTTCCAGCCTATTTATATCCTGCTGTATTGCCCGACAATGCTCTTCGCTATCCGCAAGTCCAGCCATCTTCGTGTCATCCGCAAACTTGCTGATTACACCAGTTACACCTTCTTCCAAATCATTTATATATATCACAAATAGCAGAGGTCCCAGTACAGAGCCCTGCGGAACACCACTGGTGTTGTTCTCTAGACACATTGCATCTTGACAAAACTGTGTCCAGTTGTAATCGCAAATATAGTGGGAGACATTCAGGCAAGGCAGAAGAGCCAGAAAGCTGTTTCCGAAGTTAAGCAAGATGTGAATAAGTATCTACGCTTCATTGATCTTCAGTCTTTCCAGATAAGGCGATCACCTGAGCCCAAAATAACTAATGATCCTATTGCTACTGCTAGTTCCCCCATTGGGAATGATACCAAGGGAAAGAATATCTACAGAAGTTCTTGGGACTACATCCAGGGTCACAGCCAAATTCCAGGATGACATGTACTACCAGCAAGGCATCCATGTCCGCCAGATCACTTTTCCTATTGATTGTGTTGTATATAGTCATGTTGCACAGCCTGTGTATGGAGTATTTTTGATGCTAGGTATAACCATCTCAGTAATTTGTCATTGTGGCCTTGAAGTAAAGGGGAAGGAATAAGTTAAGTAAGTTTATTTATTAGTCACAAGTAGGCTTACATTAACACTGTAATTAAGTTACTGTGAAAGTCTTCTAGTAGCCACATTCTGACGCCTGTTCAGGTTGTCATATATTTGGGGTAATTACACTATTGCGGCATGGCCCCTTTAAGAGAATGGTCATGTGGTCACTCCATAACACCATCCACCCTTCTGGAGGCTTGCCGCCTAGAACTTAACCCTGTAAAAAAACATCTCTGCAATTAAGGGCGTTTGCCGTATTCTGTTCCAACCCTCGCATGGTACCTCTATGTTACTTGTTTTTGCACCCCACACCATCAATACTCCATGACACCAGGCAATTCCTGGTCACTACCAGCAAAACAATCTAATTTGAAAACATTTTTGTTGTTTTCAATACTGTAAAAGCTGCACTTAAAATGCACTTCATAAACTGATACAACATTGTCTTTGAACAGGTAAATTCCTCTATTGATGCACTTCTACCTCCACTCTATTTGGTTGCAAAAAATATGTGGATCATAAGTCCTGTCAGCAGTTATTCATCACTTACATCATTTATATTTCAACAGAGCTAAATGAACCCAAACTTGTCAACTTGTAATGCATATTTACACTAAAAAAATAGAATTAGCCAATAATTTGAATTAAGTAATGGAAAAATGCAACAAAATGAGACTTTAGTGCTTAAAGAATTGAATCAGATATTTGAATTAAGAAACTTTGAACTGAGAGTCCATAGTATGACTGGGACCTGACTTCAAGATTTAAAAAATCAGAGTTAAAAAACTCCTTAAGATTAACCTTAAAGATTTATAGATTACTGAAATTTCTAGAACACAGGCATAAAAAATAACTTTTATTCTGCACATTGTCTGATTTTCTTTGCAGTTTAATTTCCTTGGACCAGAAAATACCACTCACGCTGATAAAGCAGCAATTATAACTTTCTATTGCAATGCATCTTTTTTTCTAGGAAACACACCATCTCCAATTTACAGCCCTTTGCCAATCCAGATTAGCATGCATGCATAGAATCCGAGGCTTTATATACATTAGAGATTGCCACATTAATACACATCAAGCTGTGACCCCATTTTCTTCATAAAACGGAGAATATTAAATAGGTGAATTTTCAGTATTATATTTATCTCAGGTTTTATGACCATCAACTTACCCATAATATCCAGAAAATCTTCAGCCAATACTGTTGGCCCTCTGTCAATGGGCTTCCCCGATCCATTGAACACTCTACCTGTAAAGGAACAGTGTTATTATTACTCAATAGCAAAATTAACATTTTGGAACTGTTATAATTTGAGTAAAATAATTCAAACTACAGATTTATGAAGTGTAAATCGAATGTCAACTCCCTTCCACATTGGTGTCAGGGTGGGCCCTAATTTCAGATTCAGCCAATGTTCACAGTAAAGCTGCACTATTGGTGGAAAGCAAAATGGTTTCATGCAAATACTGCACTCAAAAGTTATTGAATTCAGTTTCTTAAGATACTCTCAAACATGAACAATATCAGATTTCAAATTGTTCTTGTATCCAAGGCTCCTTACAGCAAATCAGTAACTTTAATCCAAACATTTTGAATTTTCAGATATCAACCTGGATATTTTGTTGTAAAAAGGGTAATCAGGAACTCTTGAAAAAGCAAATGCAACTGTGCTTCTCCAGCCTCTTTGCAGCTTTGTTGCTCATTGACATTATAACCTATACTTCATAAACTGAAAAATAGACTAATAACAAAGTTTTCACCATTGTCTATGATTTTACTTTAAAATTGGGGTTATAGATTTGTAGTTAGAGTCATAGAGGTTTACAGCATGGAAACAGGCCCTTCGGCCCAACTTGTCCATGCCGCCCTTTTTTTTTTAAAACCCCTAAGCTAATCCCAATTGCCAGCATTTGGCCCATATCCCTCTATACCCATCATACCCATGTAACTATCTAAATGCTTTTTAAAAGATAAAATTGTACCTGCCTCTACCACTACCTCTGGCAACTTGTTCCAGACACTCACCACCCTCTGAAAAAATTGCCCCTCTGGACACGTTTGTATCTCTCCCCTTAAACCTATGCCCTCTAGTTTTAGACTCCCCTACCTTTGGGAAAAGATATTGACTATCTACCTTGTCTATGCCCCTCATTATTTTTAGACCTCTATAAGGTCACCCCTCAGCCTCCTGCACTCCAGAGAAAGAAGTCCCAGTCTATTCAGCCTCGCCTTATAACTCAATCCATCAAGTCCCGGTAGCATACGAGTAAATCTTTTCTGCACTCTTTCTAGTTTAATAATATCCTTTCTATAATAGGGTGACCAGAATTGCACACAGTATTCCAAGTGTGGTCTTACCAATGTCTTGTACAACTTCAGCAAGACGTCCCAATTCCTGTATTCAATGTTCTGACTGATTAAACCAAGCATGCCGAATGCCCTCTTCACCACTCTGTCTACCTGTGACTCCACTTTCAAGGAGCTATGAACATGTGCCCCTAGATCTCTTTGTTCTGTAGCTCTCCCCAGCTCCCTACCATTAACTGAGTAAGTCCTGCCCTGGTTTAATCTACCAAAATGCATCACCTCACATTTGTCTAAATTAAACTCCATCTGCCATTCGTCAGCCCACTGGCCCAATTGATCAAGATCCCGTTGCAATCGGAGATAACTTTCTTCACTGTCCACTATGCCACCAATCTTGGTGTCATCTGCAAACTTACTAACCATGCCCCCTATATTCTCATCCAAATCATTAATATAAATGACAAATAACAGTGGGCCCAGCACTGATCCCTGAGGCACACCGCTGGTCACAGTCCTCCAGTTTGAAAAACAACTCTCTACAACCACCCTCTGGCTTCTGTCAAGAAGCCAATTTTGTATCCATTTAGATACCTCAGCTTGGATCCCGTGAAATTTAACTTTATGCAACAACCTACCATGCGGTACCTTGTCAAAGGCCTTGCTAAAGTCCATGTAGACAACATTAACTGCACTGCCCTCATCTACCTTCTTGATTACCCCTTCAAAAAACTCAATTAAATTTGTGAGACATGATTTTCCACTCACAAAGCCATGCTGAATGTCCCTAATCAGTCCTTGCATCTCTAAATGCCTGTAGGTCCTGTCTCTCAAAATACCTTCCAACAATTTACCCACCACAGATGTGAGGCTCACTGGCCTGTAGTTCCCAGGCTTTTCTCTACAGCACTTTTTAAACAAAGGCACAACATTTGCCACTCTCCAATCTTCAGGCACCTCACCTTAGTCAAGAGGGCACCAGAATCAAAGTGCAGCACCATAGAAATGGACCATTAAGTCCATCCAGTCTTTATTTCTGCTTTTCTCCAAAAGAGCCACCTCATTCAATCCCACTCTCTTACTCATCCCATTCCCTTGATATTCGCGTTTTTCATTTAAAAAATCTTTTGCTTCAAAAAAAAATGCATTTTGTTGCAACAAAAGACTGTAGCAGATAATTCTACATTGTTATACTCTCCGAAAGGAAAGATTCTTTTTCCTTAACATGTGTGTCTTTGTCACCACCTTATTCAGTGGAAAAGTGCACTAAACAAAAACTAGAGTCCACGAAAAAGAACAGTCAACAACATAAATTAAAAACTGATCCATTTTAATGATCTTCACCTTCTATGCATAATCAAAAACATTCACTGTGACGCCGACCCATTTCTTTTTTGAAAAAGACACTTGTAGAATCCACTTGAGCAGTATTTTAGTCAAACTCAAATAGAACTAAATAGGGTGAAAACAGCCCTTCACATTATTAGCTTCCCCACTTTGAAGTCCCTTCAAGTGTGATTCTCCTCACTAATTCTTAAAATAGTGAGCAAGGAACAGGTTTAAAAACTAAACAAATATGATTTAGTTTCAGCCACAAATAAAATCCAATTTTTTTCAAATTACTATATCATTTTGAAGATCCAAAAGATTCTAATTCCAAATAATTATGCAATTTAAAAATAGATTTTAAAAATACTGTGTATAATCATAGTTCAAAAGCTGCCTTGAAAACTGTTACTAAAATGGAATTTAAATATTTGACAACACTAAGATACACTACAAAATTAAATGAGAGAAACAGGGTGCCATTAGCTAAAATTGACCTACAGCCTATTATTTTCTATTATTATTTATTTCTTATTAATTCATTCTTATTAAAAGATAACAATGCATTAACATTTTAAATGCATGATAGGAATGCCTTTGGTATTTAATGATAATGTTATAATATAAATTATTAATTCTATGGTTATACGAAGAAAGTGTCCTGCAAGTCAGCTTCCAATAGAGAATAGAATTTACTTACCAAGCATATCCTCAGACACAGGTGTGCGAAGTATGTCACCTGTAAATTCACAGGCTGTTTTCTTTGCATCAATACCTGATGTCCCCTCAAACACCTGGGCACAATGAAAAAGGCATTAAAGTACACTTAAGATGTATGAAATTCACCCAAGTTCTTCACTAAATGTTACGAGGGCTCAAGGTGCAGATCATGAGGAAAGATTGCATAACCTAGGCTATTATTCCCTGGAACATGGAACAGGTTTGGCCAACAAGCAGTCCACGGGCCAGAGCTCAGCCCACCATGCCTCTCTAGGCCTCATACCCAAAGACAGATGGACTGAGTGAGAGACTGAGTGCGAGCATGTGGGAAAGGGAAGAGTGAGTGTGTATGCATGTGAGGAAAGACAGGAGCAAGTGTGCATGCATGTGTGATATAAACAGTGTGCGTATGCACATGGAAAAGGGAAGTGAGAGTGCATGAGAGAAGAGGAGAGCAACTGCGTGTGAGAGAGAAAAAGGAGAATGAGTAATTGAGAGAGAGGAAGAGGAGAAGTGCAAGTTTGTGCGCGCATGAGAGGGAAAGAAGAGTGTATGTGAGTGCGCACAAGGGAAAGGGGAGAATGCGTGTGCATACGACAGGGAAATGGGAGAGTGAATGAGTACACGCATGGGAGGGAAAGAGAGGACTGAGTGCGTGCATGTGAGGGAAAGAGGGGACCCAGTTTGTGTGCATGGAAAGGAAAGCGAGTGAATGTACGTGTGCATGAGTAACTTGTGCGCATGAGTAACTTGTGTGCAAGGGAAAGAGGTTGGTGGGCATGGGTGTGTGTGGAGGAATGAGTATGCATGCTTGATGTAAAGAGAGTAAGTGCCTGTGTTTGAGAGAAAGAAGAGAGTGAGTGAGTGCATGTGAGGGAAAGAGGAAAGTGTGTGTGTAAGCAGGAGTATGTGTGCGAGGGAAAGAGGAGAGTGAGGGTGCGAGGAAAAAGAGAGGGTGTGTGTAATGGAAAAAGGAACAAGTGAGTGTGTATGAGAAAGAGGAGAGTGAGTGCCTGCGAGTGAGGGAGAGGAGTGAGTGCGTGCATATGAGAAAAAGGAGAGAGAGAAAGAGGAGAGAAAGTGGAGGGAGGTGGATTTTCAGCCGGCACGTACCAAGGCGAAAATGGGGGCACCAGTGGCAAATCCCATGAGACTGAGAATGTCGGTTGTTGGTGGCGTGATCCCACTCAGATTTTTAGGAGTGGGACAGGTTACCCCGATGCCTGTGTGAGGAAGGTCGCTGCGATGCTCATGGGGGGCGGGGGTTGGTTTCCCGTGTCAGTTCGGGGTGGGGAGGGGTATCCTTTTAATGCAGGTCAGGGAACCCTTTAAAAATTGCACCTCGATCTCTGTGGAACCAACGTAGCTGGCTCCATCAGGCCCTGCCCACTAGAATGACAGCAGAAACCACATCCCCAGATTCGCCGTGCAGAGTGTCAGAGAATCGGGAGAGAAAACTCAGCTGTGCAGTTGGAAAGTTACATGCCGGTTTTCTCACAAACTGACACTTTATCGCAAGATTCTGCTTACTGAGTGCATGAGAGAAAAAGGCACATGAGTACATGTGTGTGAGAGAGGGAGACAGAGAAGAGTGAGTGTGTGCAAGAGAGAAAAAGAGGAACACGTGTTTGTGCATGTGTGAGAGGGAAAGAGTGTGTGCGCGAACATGAGAGACACAGAAAGAGGTTTGTGTGCGAGAGAGCATGAACATGAGAGTTTGCTCAAATTCCTCAGCTACATTTAGTGTGTAATTTTCATACCCCATCAGAGAAAGGACTTGGTCAATATCAGAAAACTATAATTAGAAAGCAAAACTCGAGATATTATAACTATTTCTAATGAAGCAGAGAAAGAGTGGAAAAGGAAAGGCCTGCTGCTCTGGTCAGAATCCATGATGAAGGGAAATAATTTTAAATTGGCATTGAGAGAGTAAGACTGGTTTGAAGAAATTTTTTAAGTGTTGTTCAGAATCTGGAAGCTTCAGTATAGTGGTGGCAGAGATTTTTGTATCTCAAAGGAAATTTGGATACAATTTTAAAATGGAGCAAGATACAGCGTAACTATTTGAGGAAAGAGTAAGACAATGAAATGTGTTTTGGATTGACCAAGCACAATGAACTGAATGGTCTCATTCTGTACTATTAACCCTTTTGTTTGTTTTGGCTTCAGGAAGGAATTGGAGGGTAGCTGGTGGAGGAATCAAACCGTTGAGATAGTATCATAGAATCCCTACAGTACAGAAGGAGGCCATTTGGCCCAACGAGTCTGTACCGACCACAATCCCATCCAGGCCCTATTCCCGTAACCCTCATTTACTCTGCTAATCCCCCTGAAATTAGGGTCAATTTAGCATAGCCAATCAACCTAACCTGCACATCTTTGGACATCAGTATCAGAGGTATGAGGTAGTGTTGTAAACAGATATAGTTGTGATGTTTGAATTTCAGGTCAACATAGCGTAGCAGCTTTCAACAGTGCAAAATGATAGTGTATGCAGGCAAATCCACGGCACAAGTCCAAGGAATGGATACAGACGCCAGATTACATTGATGTGGTTCCCAGTCACTTAATGAATATACTGCAAAATTAAACCATACAAAGAGGATTTAAGATTTAATCCTTCATCTTTGAGCAGCTAACTGGTCTCAACAAGAGGAGTGATGATAACACTGTACCTCAGGAACCAAGATTAGAGATAAAAATTGGTCCGAACACCAATTGGAATACAGAACATTGTGCATTCAAGCAAAGTATTGCCTTTGGCTCTATGGCTTCTAACTGCACTTGAACAGCTAACTTGCATTGATTATTCAGACTCGTAATACATTGCCCATTTAAGGTGCCAGATCTCTGGGATCACATGCCAGCATTAATCTCTGCCTTGGGAAAAGGCTGGATGAAAATAATTTAAAGAACAAAATATAACAATGCATTTTCCAAGACATGAAAACAACGTTAAACATTTAAAAAGTTAAAAGATTTTGAGCAATGAAGATGGTTTGAAATAAGGACTGTGTTTTAAGTTAAAAAGTTAATATGTTAAATATAGATAATGTACTGTGAAAAACTGAAGTAAACACAACAGAGCAACTTTTCTCACTACCCACTCCCTATATTGTCCCTTAGTGTCAGGAGGATTAGCAGGGCAAGTACATGGGGTTATGAGTCTAGGGCCTAGGTGAGATTCTTGTCGGCGTAGACTCAATGAGTCGAATGGCCACCTTCTGGACTGCAGGGATTCTATGATTCTATCAACTGTGATGGGTTGGAATGAGACTTCAAAACCAAGGAGACACTTGAAACATTTCAGGAAAACGTCCAAACGAGTTCTTCAAAGTACAGAGATAATTAGATGATTTAATCAATAAATTTACTAAACATTCATTCCAATGTTATACTATTCAAACTCCTACCTGTACTACAGCCTTACTGCCACTAACTTCCAGAACTTGTCCACTTCGGATGGATCCATCAGGAAGGGTCAAATGTACAATCTCTGCATACCTTGGAAACTAACAGCAAAGAAAAATAAACACTTGAGTTTTAGCTGAGAATTCATATAAATCCAGATAAATTACAAAATTCCAAACACCACTTTAATTCAATTTTAATATTCGAATGTTGGAAGAATTTACCAAAAGCACAAATTGTACACTAGCTGAACAATAGTAATAACTTAATATTTATATCAAGAGAGAATTTTGCATAGAATTGATATGCTTTGGAGGACTGCGCAGTTGTACCTACACCACATGGACAATAACATTCAAGATGTGGCTTACCACCATCAAGGGCAATTAGGGTTGGGCATTAGTCTTTCCAGCAATATCCACATCCCATGAATTGAAAAAAAGTTGAAGTTTATACGATGCTGCTGCTGATTTTTGCAAATGTCAACACTCATTACTAGTTCTTGTCAGTCCTATTTCACCTCATTCCCACATATTTCCTGCTCTAAATACAACACTTGAACGCATGCTGATTCAAACATGGTCATTAGTTATTTGCATTTTTATTGCTCGGCAACCAAATAACTTCAGATGATAAAGGACATTTTACTTAAGTATCTAAATTTAGATTCAGCTGTAGTAAGACCAATTGAATAGACAGTGGTGCTAATTAGGAGTTGTTTTATAAGCACTCTATTGAAATCCTGATATCAGCACAACCTTTCTTGGCAAAACATTTTAGTTATTATTTTGTTAGGGTTCAAACTTATGACTGACATTCAGAATTACCCACATTAAGTTTTTACTGTGATAAATACCTTTACTTGGTCCAAAATCACCAGTGGTCCATTAACGCCAGACACAGTCTTGTATGCTATTAGAAATAAAATTCACAAGAGAATGAGAGCTCAATTCAGATATGTCATCAAACTCAATGCAAAATACAATAAACAAACAGATTACCAATCTAATGCTTTTGTAATGTTAAGCCTGCAAGTAAAACTAAATACAGTTGGTATAAACATATGGATTCAATTTTTACATTTTCACTGTCTGCTATTGCAGGGCAAAAGCACAACATAACACTTGCCAATATATCCAGTTTCTTTGAAATCTGTTGTTGTCTGTTTACTAAAGGATTTCCTTTCTGCATCAGCATGGTTACAGAGACCATTTTTAATGGAGTTTAATGAAAAATAAGATCCATAGAATATTTCAATTGCTGGTCAAGCCCTACAGCAATAGCATAATTCACCATTTGATGGAGTAGGCACAATGGCATTACTGTTGTATGGGTGGTCAACTGAGTCTCATAGAATTGCAGGAAAAGGAACTTTTGCAGCATGATTTTGATACTTTATCAAAATGCAAAACTGCTTTATTAATATTGAACTGCAACTCTGGCTAGTTCTCTCAGGTGAAGCAGCACTACAGGGAGAGACACAAGCTATTACCTTGCTTTTTTTCCCCTTTACATGGGAAAATATTAACCATGCAGACACAGGAGACAATTTGACTATGGTTGACATTTGTTTCTGATCAGCCTTCTCTCACATCTGTGGTGGCTGAAGTAAGGAGTGCATTGTTTCGATAGGCCTCTATCACGCTTTGCTTTTTGTGTAATCCGTCAATCTCTTCACCGATATCAAAGCTGCAAGGAAATTAGAACAGACCAGCTCTACTGCAGTGCACTAAAGCTTAGCGGGGTGCATCCACTATGCAACTAATTAGGCTGCAGCCAACAGAATAAACCTGTCAATGTTCGCTTGCTGTTTCCCACACACCTGCATTTCATTCACTAATAAGCAAACATCGGGAGAAGCAAGGCAAACTGCTCGAGCATGAAAACCATATAACAGTGTTGCAATCAACTAAAGTATTTCTAGTTTCCTTTTAAAAGTTGCATAACACTCAAACTAAGGAATACTCCTGAACCGGACAATCCATTCAGTTACTTACTGAGAAAGTAATATTGCTAAATCTACTGTAAATAGTCCTAAACACAGAACATTTAATTCTATTAATTTTTCAAAAAGCTTCAGGTTAATCATCTTGAGTGGATCTTTCATCTTTATAACGTTCTTCCCAGTCTGCCTTGGACATTTTTTTTTAAAGTACCAATTTGCCAGTGCAGAGATCTTCAGTGTGACCACTCAACAACGCACAATTAAACCTGAACAATGACTAATGGGGAAATAAGTTAACCAGGTATTGCAGCAAATAGGGAAGAGGTACCATTTATAGCAATAAACTTAATTTCAGGTCATTGAATGGTGCATTTGATATATTTAACTACACAATTTATAGTGCTAAATATATGTTTTTGACATGGGTTTCATTATTAGTACAATAAGTGATAGCCAACTGGCTGAAGAACAAAACATTTAATTCAGACAAAGTTTAAAAAGAAACTCAATACCGCAAATTCAATATTTTGCTGTCAAGGCAGATATTAATTTTTTAAATATATAATTTGAAATGTATTTAATATAATGAAAACATATATAATTTTCCACGTGGAGTATGAAATTGGATTAGGTGATACAAGTGTTCACTCTAATGCCATGTTTAATATAAAGAAAGCATTTTACATTGTTTTGAAATTAGATGGAGTTTAGACTCCTTGCACAATTTAATTCAGTAGTATCCCCCCACCCCCCCATCCCATCCATCAGGAAGCACCATTTCAATTATAAATAAAAACTCTCTCCACCCCTTCCCCACTTGAGCTCAAGTACACAGCCCCCTGTTTAACATGCAGCTCCTGAGCAGGTCACAAGGCCGCCTGTTCAGCTGCCAGCAGCTTTTGTGTACAAAGATGTTAATTGGTTCTAATCCCTTCATAGAAGCTGTTTTGGTAGCCTGACCCAGCACCCTGAAGGACACCTTGGTGTGAAATACTAAGAACCCATTCAAGTAGGAGTGAAAGAAAGCAGTGTGCATTCCAACACATTTGATTTAAAAGGCTGGAGGGTACAGCATCATTCTAAAACTGAATAAATCTTGCAAGTTGTGGTAACAGTGAAGTATGCTCTCTTCCGAGATGTAACCTAATAAGAGTGCCAAAACTTTAAAACTTTCAAAATAATATGGCCAAATTACAGAACATTTTACATATTACCCAAATCAAAACTAAATTGCAATACTAGGTCAGTTCAGTTTATATACATCATAGTCTCAATCATGCTAATCTTGCTAAGTCAAGAATATCCTTATATACAGTTTATTGAAAAGGTTCTTGTGTCAGATCTGCTTTGCTTTTTCCATTATCCCCCAATAGCATGTTAAAAAAAATACCAGCACCGCCCCCACACCCAAACATACTGTCCTTCCCTCTTTCCACCCCAATCTTACTACGAAAGAGGCTCATTAGCCATTATTATTATTCTAACCCTGCATTATGGCACTAAATTTGGTATTTTTAGGGTTTTAAGGCTTCCATTCATTTGGCAGCTAGTTAACTAGGCAGGACACCAATTTAAATGAGTTTATGGATTTGTAACACTTCAGAGTTATATTTCACAATGCCGTACCAAGATGTTAAATAAACTTAAATACTCAACTGGTAACATCATTCTATTGAAGTTGTGGTTCATTAAGATGTTATCTGATTGTGATATTTACATTAAACTAGCAATGTGAAATACAAGAACAGTTTCCATGTACAAAAAGAGTTAAAAATCTTATGAGAGGATTTTTAAAACCAACAGCATTAACCATAAATCTATTTTCAGAAATAGATTCATAGTTAAAAGCAGAGCAAGAATAGAGGGTCAGTAGGTCAAAGCTAGCAGTTTAAACATTGCTTGTGCTCAGGTCACGGGTTTGGTTCTATACGGCCATTTAGATATTACACACGTAAAAAGATTCAAGTTATTGTATATGGATTTGTCCTTGTAACAGGAAGTGATTTTTCAATACAACTCAATTTCTAAAATGATGCTCTTATACTTATTATTTTTTATTTATTAGTGTCACAAGTAGGCTTACATTAATGCTGCAGTGAAGTTACTGTGAAAGTTCCCTAGTCACCACACTCTGGCGCCTGTTCAGGTACATCGAGGGAGAATTTAGCATGGTCAATGCACCTACTCAGCATGTCTTTCGGACTGTGGGAGGAAACCAGAGCACCCGGAGGAAACCCACACAGACACGGGGAGAACGTGCAGACTCCGCACTGACAGTGACCCAAGCACTTGAAAGATCTTTTGCTCATTAGTAACTTCCAGTGACAACATTCATGTTTTAAGATGACCTATGAAGTGGTGGTATTCTGTCTTGAGGACACATTTGGTGAAGTGGGAGTAACAAAGTTGACATGCATTGTGATAATTAAAGATAATAAAACTTAATTTGCCCAAGTAATTAATTTTGGTCTACTTATATAAACAGCTCCAGTCTTTGGTATGCTTATTGAGGAGGAATTTTAGGAAAAGCAGTTTTATGTAGATATTTTCTTCAACAGATCTGGAACATGATGACGCATTAGCAGCTGGGGGTACACTTTTTCCAAATTTAACTTGGGAAATATTGTTTCCCTACAAAATTGGAAATGAAAATCAAACTGATTCTTCTAGATTACAATCTGCAAACCAATTCAAAGGCAGCTGTTAAATGCATACATGGTGAAATTTCTACTCAATTCTCTGACATCAGTACATTGAAAAAGGGGGCACATTATTATGCCTGTTAGGAATATGAGAGCAGGAGTATGCCATTCAGTCTATCGGGCCTCCTGCGCCTTTCAAGCAGATCATGGCTGATCATCTACCTCTATGCCATTTTCCCCCACTATCTCTATATCCTTTTGATGTAATTAGTATCCAGAAATCTATCAATTTCTGTCAGGAACATGCTCATTGATTAAACTTCCACAGCCCTCTGGAGTAGTGATTTCCAAAGATTCGCCACCCTCCGAATGAAGAAATTCTTCCTTATCTCAGGCTTAAATAGCCTGCCCCTTATTTGGAGACTGTGTTCCCTGGTTCTAGACTCACCAGTAAGAATTTTAACAACACCAGGTTAAAGTCCAACAGGTTTATTTGCTGGCAAATGCCATTAGCTTTCGGAGCGCTGCTCCTTCGTCAGATGGAGTGGATATCTGCTCTCAGACATCCACTCCATCTGACGAAGGAGCAGCGCTCCGAAAGCTAATGGCATTTGCTACCAAATAAACCTGTTGGACTTTAACCTGGTGTTGTTAAAACTCTTACTGTGTTTACCCCAGTTCAACGCCGGCATCTCCACATCTAGACTCACCAGCCAGGGGGAAAAAACTATCCCTATCTACCCTGTCACACCCTCTACGAAGTTTGTAAGTTTCAATGAGGTCACCTTTTATTCTATGAAATTCAAGAGTACTGGCCCAGTTTGCTCAATCTTTCCTCATATAACAAGGCTCCCATCCTAGGGATTAGTCTGGTGGATCTCTGTCGCACTCCCTCTATAGCAAATACATTCCTCCATGGACAAGATGACCAAATTGTACATATCAGTTCAGGTCTCACCAAGGCTCTAAACAATTGCAGCAAGACATTGTTATTCCTGTACTCAAATTCCCCAGTGATAAAGGGCAACATACCATTAGCCTTCCTAATTGCTTGCTGTGACTGCATGCTAGCTTTTAGTGACTCATGAACAAGGACACCAAGGTCCCTTTAGACACCAACACTTCCCAACCTCTATTTAAGAATTACTCTGCCCTTCTGTATTTTTATCTAAGTGGGTAACTTCACACTTACTCACATTATATTTCATCCGCTATGTCCTTGCCCACTGACTTAACCTGCCCAAGTCCCCTTCAAACCCTTTCAACCTCCTCAATTTATGTTCTCAGCTGGTTTTGTCATCAAATTTGGGACTATTTCATTTTGTCCCCACATCAAAATCATTTATATATTGTGAACAGCTGTGGCCCAGCACTAATCCTTGTGGTAGGTACAAGTCACAGCCTGTGATCCTGATAATGACTCATTTATTCCTACTTTGTATTCTGTTAACCAATTTTCAATCCACACTAGTATATTAACTTTTGTTTACTAACCTCCTATGTGGAACCTTATCAAAAGCCTTCCAAAAATCCAAATATGCCACATCCACTGGTTGTCCTTTATCTATGCTACAAGTAACTTCCTCAAAAACTGCAACAGGCTTGTCAAACATGATTTCCCTTTCATAAATCCATGCTCCATAAATCTGCCCATTGTCATTTTCTAAGGTGGGGCATTCTCCGTGCTGTGCAACTGCTCACCATTGGCCAGCAGCAGGATCTTCTGATCCCACCACTATCCCTGCTGCCAGAGGCTCACTGTTGGCAGGGCCAGAAGATCCCACTGAATGGCCGAAATATTCAGGTCCAAGTGCCAAATCACATCCTTTATAATAGACTCTAACTGACATCTAGCTAACAGGTCTATAATTTTTAGCTTTCTCTATCACTCTCTTTTTAAATAGTGGAATCACATTTTCTACTTCCTAATTTGCAGGAACCTTTCCAGGATTCATAGAATTTTGAAAGATAACTATCAATGCATCCATTATCTCCATAGCCATCTCCATCAACATTCTGGGATATAACTCATCCAGCCCTGTGCATTTATCAACCTCCAATTCAATTAATTTTGAGTGCCACCTCTTTATTAATACTAATTTTATTCAGTACATTATTTTCACATGTCCCTTGTTTCCTTAGAATTTCTGGGAGATTTTCTGCATCTTCATCCCTGAAGTCAGACACAAAGTAACTATTCAGTTTCTCCACCATTTCCCTATTCCCCATTATGAATTCTCCTGTCTCTGCCTGTAATGGACACACATTTGTCCTCATTAATCTTTTCCTTTTTACATACCTAAAAAAGCTTATACAGTCTGCCTTTATGTATCTTGCTAGCTTGCACTGATATTCTCTTACAGTCATTGAGGTTTACAGCATGGAAACAGGCCCTTCGGACCAACTTGTCCATGTGCCCTTTTTCATGACTAAGCTGGTCCCAATTGCCCACGTTTGGCCCATATCCCTCTATACCCATCTTACCCATGTAACTGTCTAAACGCTTTTTAAAAGACAAAATTGTACTGGCCTCTACTACCATCTCTGGGCAGCTCGTTCCAGACATTCACCATCCTCTGAGTGAAACAATTGACCCTCTGGATGCTTTTGTATCCCTCCCCTCTCACCAGAAACAAATGCCCTCTAGTTTTAGACTCCCCTACCTTTGGGAAAGGATGTTGACTATCTAGCTGATCAATGCCCCTCATTATCTTATAGACCTCTATAAAATCACCCCTCAGCCTCTTACGCTCCAGGGAAAAAAGTCCCAGTCTATCCAGCCTCTCCTTATAACTCAAACTATCAAGCCTTGGTAGCATCCTAGTAAATCTTTCCTGCATTCTTTCTAGTTTAATATCCTTTCTATAATAGGGTGACCAGAACTGTACACAGTATTCCAAGTGTGGCCTTACTAATGTCTTGTACAACTTCGACAAGACATCCAACTCCTGTATTCAATGTTCTGACCAAGGAAACCAAGCATGCCGAATACCTTCTTCACCACCCTGTCCACCTGTGACTCCACTTTCAAGGAGCTATGAACCTGTACCCCTGATCTCTGTTCTATAACTCTCCCCAATGCCCTACCGTTAACTGAGCAAGTCCTGCCCTGGTTCGATCTGCCAAAATGCATCACTCGCATTTATCTAAATTAAACTCCATCTGCCATTCATGAGCCCACTGGCCCAATTGATCAAGATCCTGGTGTAATCTTAGATAACCTTCTTCATTGTCCACTATGCCACCAATCTTAGTGTCATTTGCAAACTTACTAACCATGCCTACTAAATTCTCATCCAAATCACTGATATAAATGACAAATAACAGTGGACCCAGCACCGATCCCTGAGGCACACCACCAGTCACAGTCATCCAGTTGAAAAACAACCCTCTACAACCACCCTCTGTCTTCTGTCATCAAGCCAATTTTGTATCCCATTGGCTACCTCACCCTAGACCCCATGAGATTTAACCTTATGCAACAACTCACCACGCAATATCTTGTCAAAGGCTTTGCTAAAGTCCATGTAGACACATCAACTGCACTGCCCTCATCTACTTTCTTGGTTATCCCTTCAAATAACTCAATCAAATTCATGAGACATGATTTTCCACTCACAAAGCCATGCTGACTATCCCTAATCAGTCCTTGCCTCTCTAAATGCTTGTAGATCCTGTCTCAAAATATCTAACAGCTTACCCACTACAAATATTAGGCTCACCAGCCTGTCGCTCCCAGGCTTTTCCCTGTAGCTCTTGTTAAAGGCACAACATTTGCTAACCCTCCAATCTTCAGGCACCTCACCTGTGGCTGTTGATGATTCAAATATCTCTGCTAGGGGACCCGCAATTTCCTCCCTAGCCTCCCACAATGTCCTGGGATACACTTCATCAGATCCCGGGGATTTATTTACCTTGATGCGCTTCAAGCACCACCTCCTCTATAATATGTACACTCCTCAAGACATCACTATTTATTTCCCTAAGTTCCCCAACAACTTCTCCCTTTATCAGTTTCTTGGGTTTTCCTTTGCTGGATTCCAAATTGCTCCAAATCCTCAGGCTTACTTTCTCCGGCAACGTTATAAGTGCCTCCCTTTGATCTAATGCAATCTTTAACCTATTTTATTAGCCACAGTTGATTCACCTTTCCTTTTGGTTTTTGTGCCTTCTTGGAATGTACATTTGTTGTAGACCATGTAATACTTCTTCGTTAAATACTAGCCATTACCTGTTGGCCAACTAATAGCGGTGTCCTAATCCACTATAGTGATTGATCATATGTAGTTCACTTTTACATCTCTGGAAGAGGAGAAACAGTTTCTACATTTTCAAAATGTTTGAGAGAGCACCATTGCGGAAGTATAAATGGGTTGCTGCAAAGCTATTTTAAACTGTCAATTTATGATGAATGAAAACAAAAACTGAATAGGTTGCAAAGCTCATACGCTATGATTAATGTTGATTTCCATACCTATTGGAATATTCTGTGAATTAATTTACTTCACAGAATATTTACGAGGACACAACGTCAAAATATCACTCCTTCATCTGCAGTGCTCATGAATTTAATAAAACTGAAAAAACAAACAGTGGCTATGCCTTTATTTAAAAATGCATCAATTTAGTTGCAAGATATCTCTCTCACTCTCTATCTAGCAGTCCCTTGAGGCGAGGATGCTTGCCATGGAACCTTTAATACACAGATGAAATCACCAAGTGAAATTAATGCAAGTGTTAGTAAATTTCACAGCCGAATACATTTTTGTACCATTCAAACATTTTAGTTTAGTGCTCTTTCAAAATCAACCATGGAAACAAAGACAAAGCAGCTTAACCATTTCACTACCCCCCCCCCCCTCCCCCCTCCACACACACAACCATCTCTGAATGATTTCAAAACAAAAGTCAAGAAGCTGCCAGAGGATTAATTAGATCCCGTTTCAGTGCAGTGTTAGCTTTGAATAATTTTTCTTTTGCTTTATATTCCATATAAATCCAAGTTATTTCTTGGGCATTAATATACAGGCAGCTATATATAAGCTATTGAGCCCCTCAAGCCTGTTCTGCCATTCAATTATGTCATGGCTGAACTTTACACAGCCCACATTTATTGATTTTGATCCATATTCCTTTATATCTATATCTAATAAAAATCTATCCATTTCAGTCTGAAAGCTTAAAATGACCCAGCAAACACAGCTGTTTACTGGGCGGAGAAGAGGAAGAGGAAGCATTTGGAAAGAGAGTTCAAGATTTCCACTAACTTTTGTATGAACTACTTCCTGATTTCATGCTTGAATGGTCTGGTTTAAATTTTAAGATTATACCTGTTGTTTTGGTTTTCCCTGCACAGGAAATAGATTGTCCTTATTGAACAAAAACAAAGAACAAAGAAAATTACAACACAGGAGCAGGCCCTTCGGTCTTCCAAGCCTGCACCGACTGAACTAAAACTCCCTACCCTTCCGGGGACCATATCCCTCTATTCACATCCTATTCATGTATTTGTCAAGACGCCCCTTAAAAGTCATGACCGTATCCGCTTCCACTACCTCCCCCGGCAACGGGTTCCAGGCACCCACTACTCTCTGTGTAAAAAATCTGCCTCGTATATCTCCTTTAAACCTTGCCCCTCGCACCTTAAACCTGTGCCCCCTAGTAATTGACTCTTCCTCCCTGGGAAAAAGCTTCTGACTATCCACGCCTCTCATAATCTTGTAGATTTCTATCAGGTCGCCCCTCAACCTCCGCCGTTCCAGTGAAAACAAACCAAGTTTCTCCAACCTCTCCTCGTAGCTGATGCCCTCCATACCAGGCAACATCCTGGTAAATCTTTTCTGTACCCTGTCCAAAGTCTCCACATCCTTCTGGTAGTCTGGCGACCAGAATTGAACACTATATTCCAAGTGCGGCCTAACTAAGGTTCTATAAAGCTGCAACATGACTTGCCAATTTTTAAACTCAATGCCCCAGCCAATGCAGGCAAGCATGCCGTATGCCTTCTTGACTACCTTCTCCACCTGCATTGCCACTTTCAGTGACCTGTGTTCCTGTACACCCAGATCCCTTTGCCTATCAATACTCTTAAGGGTACTGCTATTTACTGTATATTTCCTATCTGTATTGGTCCTAGTTAAGCCTTTTATTAGCTCACCTCTCAATCTTCTACACTTTAAAGAAAAGCAGTCAAGTTCATAAAACCAGTCCTCGATTTACTCTTTAACTCCCAGCATTCTGTTGAATTTGCATTACATCACTTCCAGTGTCAATATATCCTTCCTGAGATGCAGCATCCAGAACTGTACACAGTGCCGCAGCCTGACTGAAGCATTTTACAGCTGAAACACACAACAGTAATTTAACCAACAGTGTAACAGCCAAACTGTAACTAAAACTGGAGATGCTTACAAGCTTCAGTAGAGGCCAGGATATCAGCCTTAAGCCATAGGTTTTCAAACTAGGGTCTCAGATTTCTGCATTTGTTGATTTAGTAGCATGATGCTAATTTGCCAGTTTTTTGGCCCAGTTTAGCATCAGTTTGAAAGGCTATTTAGAAACTGCAGCCTAGCTATAATTAATTAGAATTATCAAGCCATTAACTGCCTTAATTTGGGGAAACTTACCTCGATAAATTCTCAAAATTATGAATCTCTGTCACAAACAACTGCTCTGCTTTTAGTCTGAATGTCATTAGTTCTTAACAAAACTGTGGCCAGGAATCTGTCCTGATGTGAACACTTGCCACAATAGGAAATTACAGAAATGCAGATCTTATTGGGAAAGTTGCTTCTTGGGAACACATTACATTACCACTTCTCTTAAATAAACTGAACTATTAAATTATTTTTGTCAATCGTATTTTCTAATACTCATGCCTGATACACTTCCTAAAAACTAGCATGGGATATTTTTCTACATTAAAGGTGTTTTATATATAATAAATGCAAGTTATGTAAGCATGAAACAAAATAAAGAAACATTGCAAGATTTGCAATCATAGAATCCTAAAGTGCAGGAGGCCGCCATTCAGCCCATCGAGTCTGTACCAACTCTCAGACAGAACCATAAGACCATAAGACCATAAGACATAGGAGCGGAAGTAAGGCCATTCGGCCCATCGAGTCCACTCCACCATTCAATCATGGTTGATTTCAACTCCATTTACCCGCTCTCTCCCCATAGCCCTTAATTCCTCGAGAAATCAAGAATTTATCAATTTCTGTCTTGAAGACGCTCAACGTCTCGGCCTCCACAGCCCTCTGTGGCAATGAATTCCACAGACCCACCACTCTCTGGCTGAAGAAATTTCTCCTCATCTCTGTTCTAAAGTGACTCCCTTTTATTCTAAGGCTGTGCCCCCGCGTCCTAGTCTCCCCTGTTAATGGAAACAACTTCCCTACGTCCATCCTATCTAAGCCGTTCATTATCTTGTAAGTTTCTATCAGATCTCCCCTCAACCTCCTAAACTCCAATGAATATAATCCCACGATCCTCAGACGTTCATCGTATGTCAGGCCTACCATTCCTGGGATCAGAACATCTTACCCCAGGCCCTATCCCCTTCAGATCACTTTTATTTTTACACTTCTTGGCCTGGTTTGTTACTTCTTTTATATATAAAGGGAGTTGCACTTCAGAAGTTATTAAAATGTTTGTACATAAAAAGATTTTTCTTCAGAACTGAATTCGGTTTCTCTCTCCACAGATGCTGGCGGACTGGAACTTTTACTGCACTTTGTTTTTATTTCAGATTTCCAGCATCTACAGTATTTTGCTATTATAATAAAAAGATTTTCCTCTTGCATTGCAATTCTGTCACAGGGAATGCACCAAAGCACTTATGTTCCTTATTGCAGGTATCAAATCACATGCTACATGAAGAAAATAAGGGAAACAAAGACGTATAATAACATGGATCAAGTAATAATGGAATAACTTATATTCAGATAGCTGATTTATTTTCCATTTCCACATTGATTGCACTGTAAGAGATGCAGCAAAGAACAGCTCGATCCAACTGAAGGCTTTTCATGTATGCTACAATACAGACACCTAAATTCTGCATTAAGTAAAGCCAACCATCTGCTCAATTACGCTATATGACTTTAGTGAAATCCACGCATTCCGGTGAAATCACGTGCAAAGTAGAACTGACATAATGAGAACATACCAGATTACAATAGAGGAAAACATGACAATCACCCAGTCTATTTATTCTATCGACAATATGTGCAAAAGATCATAGGACTTCCATAATTACCACTTTTCAAATGAATAAAAAAAAGGTTACATTAAAAGCAACAGAACTTGCTTAATTTCACAGAAGCATGAATAGACATGTTATATTCCCCTCCCAGTATTAAAGAGCCTGACATTCTGAGGGCAAATTTGATTTTATGCCTTTTCAATATGTCTGCATGTGTTGTAGTACAAGTCTCTTTGTTGCAGAATGTCCTTGAAGATTGCCGATTTTATTAGGATTATGACTCTCATACGCGTATGATTCTCAACTTTCAGTAGAAATCTCCTGTTCCTTCCTCCCCCCACCCCTTCATAATTGACTTTCCTCTCTTCCTCTTTAAAATGCTGTCTTCTTCATAGGAGTCCTGGCTGTCCTGTCTGGAGACAATACACATCTCTTTAACCTGTCTTAATGCTCTCTCCACTCACATTGTTTGTACCTTTAAGACTTGATTAGCTGTAAGTATTCGCATTCCAACCATTATTCTGTAAATTGAGTTTGTGTCTTTATGTGCCCTGTTTGTGAACAGAATTCCCACTCACCTGAAGGAGCTTAAGGCTCCGAAAGCTTGTGGCTTTTGCTACCAAATAAACCTGTTGGATTTTAACCTGGTGTTGTTAAAACTTCTTACTGATCTTCATAGGATACATGGATGCAATCCAGTATTTCACCCAGTTAGCTATTATGTGCATGCAAATTGAGCCAAGCTATTTTGGTGGATGGTGCAGAGGAGTGGGGGAAGAGAAATTCCAATGAGCCGAATGTTGTGTGTGTGTCTACAACTGCGCAGGAGTCATGGGACACCATCCTTGTGGTTTCTCCAGTGAGCAGCATAGTTGAAGGGTGCTCCCTGTCCGTATGGCTCAGTTAATTACTACATTAACACTCTGCACTGGGAACAATTACTTGAACGCTGTAACAAAGAAACATTTGTCACAATACTAGTTATAGCTGTAATATCAGTTTATGCCATTCAAGAACTACATCCGTGATATAATCTATTTACATAAGGGCATTAGAACAATGCAACAAGGCAAGAGCACCAAAACATGAGCTAGTACTGTACACAGTCAATTATCACTCAAAGCAACAGATTTTAGAACACTGTAGAGGTTGTATAGACTGATAAGGGACTAACTAACAAGTAGAAAGGTTTATTCAACAATCTTAGCAGATCCTACATGCTGTGTGTCTGTCCATGCTGGGAGAGAACTCCTGCGCTACTGGCATGTCACTTCCTGCGTCAATGTCATCCCGATGTACACGTGACCACCTGGTCTACATCTTCCCCATTGGGACAAATTACACTACAGGCATAAAACAATGTAGGACAGCACTGACAGGTTATAAACTATTTCCAATGTACAGTGCACAAACTTAGGCAATAGAACATAAACTATTTACAATATGCAGAACGCTGACTTGGACTGCCAAACCTGCAGCACAACCCATCACGTCTCTTCCCTGCCCCCCTCCCACCCACTTCTTGCAAAAAACAGCCCACATGTAGTCTAGGTCACTACATAGTCCTTGAACTTGGAATTTGACCTGCTCAAGTGCCCCGAGTGTGTGATTGTGCCATTTGGTTGTGCCTGGGATGCCTTCAGGCTGTTGTCCTCAAGGTGGATGCATCAAGCTTTCTTGAGGTGTGTCCAGTGGCTGCAGGGCTCATTGCATTGACCTTGGGAGGGGCCTCAGTTTCTACTGGTGCAGAAGGCAGAATGCAGACTCAGTGCATTGGCCTCTGCGGTGGCTGGTGGTGCTGGATTGGGAACCTGCAACAGATGACATCAGTTTGTGATGTAGAGAGCACCGTGCAAGGCAATTACCTGTGTTTTTTTGGGGGCATGGCAGCGTACCACTGCCAATTAATTGTGGTTTGGATCTGACTGGACTGGTTCTAGAATACAGAGTCTGCAGACATTACAGCTTTAGTATCTTTTATCTCTTCGCACCCATATTTGTCTTCATTTTTGGTTGCAGAAGGGTCTTGATAACAGGGATCATGGTTCTGGTATGCCTGGAGAACATTCTCTGTGCTGATAAGGGCAGGCCCTGCCTTGACATGTTTTGCAGATTAAGTAGTGCAGCATTTAAGTCTGTTATCTTGGATACATTTCTCAAGGAGATGCTTTGCTGAGTGTACCGCCCATTCCGATAGACCATTAGATTGTGGATAGACGGGGCAACTTGTGATGTGCTCAGAGTCCCATGGTTTGCGCAAAGTTTTTGAATTCCGAGACAAACTGCCAAGCATTGTCCGTCATTATCCTCTGGGGATGCCATGTGTGGCAAAGTACCTCTTCAGCTTACAGATGACTGCATTGCTTTTCAGATCAGGCAGATAGTTGATGTCATACCAACTAGAGCATGAGTCAACCAGGAGAAAGTGCTGCTTTCCATTCCATTTGACAATGCCTGCAGCCATTAAGTGACCGTAGAAGGTCTGGGACGTCATTGAGGTGCAGTGGCTCAAGTGTGTTGCACGGTGCACATCTGGACACTTTCCTCTCTATGTCCGCATACATGGAGGGCCAGTACAAGGATTGCTCGGTCCTATACCTTGTTGTTTCCAACCCTGGGTGCCCTTGGCGCATTTACCTCTGCAGAAAGGTGGGGATAATGAATCGCTGGCCTCACAGTAGCAGTCTGTCTTGCACGGTTAACTCCTCTCTCATAGCGAAGAAAGTGCAGGGCTGGTGGGGTAACTCCTCTGATGACTCAAGCCAACTGTCAAGATGTCAATGCCCTCCTCACGATCTATCTGGTCACTGGTGCCTCTGGAGAGGGAATCAGCAAGGTTTAGCTCCTTACCACACTAAAGGACATGGAGGTTGTAGCTTCAGCATCATGTTCTGCAATCGTACTGATGTAGTATAAAGAGGCTTTGAGAATAGCTGTGAGCTGCTGGTGATCAGTTTCAACATTGGCAGGACGGCCATAGATGAAGTCATGAAATTTCTGACAAGTGAAGACTAGGGCAAGACATCCTTCTCCATCTGGGCATAACGAGTTTCAATATCAGTCAAGGCCCTTGATGCAAAGGCCTGCCATTCTGAATCAAGACTACACAGTAGTACAGGTGCTTGAACCAAGTATTGTATCAGAGGGGCTGAGAGTGCCTGTTAGGGTTCGTTGAATACAGCTGTGTGGTGCTCCAGCAAACACCATTCAGCATCTTGATGGGGGAGTCCAGTAATCTCACTGTAACAGGGAAGGAATGACTTTGAATAATTTGTCATACTAAGGCAACCTTGCAAGGTGTGTTTGTCCACGGGAATGGACATCTATCTTATAGCTGTTGGTTTGTCTGGATCTGGCTTCACACTATTGGCAGATGACCCATACAAGGAACTGGTTGACCCCGAATCTGCATTTATCAGGGTTGAGGTTCAACTGCATCGTACTGATTCTGTCAAGGACCAAGCGTGAATGTGTGTCATATTCTTTGCACTGTACGACCCCAGACCAAGATGTCATTGACGATGATTTCACAGGAAATGGAGATCCCATTGGGCATGCAAAGGAAACAGTATTTGCATACCGGAGACATGAACGCAAGGAGCTTCAAGGATTCTTCATCCAGTGGGATTTTCCAAAACCTTCACTTCGCACCCAAGATATTGAAAACTTTAGCAATTGGGCATGTCAGCTATAACTTGTTTAACTGTCCTTAAGGATTGACAAGGTTTCAGTAGTGCCTTGTTTAGATGAATTGGTTTGATGCAGATCCTGACTGGGCTGTCTTTCTTCACTGCAGCAACCATCGCTGTAACCCACTCTGTAGCTGAGACACCCAGTCTTCTGTCTGATTCAGTTCACCAACTACTTTCTGCTTCATCATAAGGGGCACTGTTCTTTGGAGCACAGATAGCGGACATTACTGAATCATCCAACTGCCAACGGGTAGCTTCCCAATGATGTTGCAATTAAACAGCTCTTTACATTCTAGCATCTCTGCAGAATGTTTGCATCCGGACCAAGGTGGATTAGCCCCAGTGCAATGTTGTCCTGGAGACCCAACAGCGGCTTTACGTTTTGGTCGACCACGTGAAACTGGAAGCTACCCTACATGCAATCAAGAGTGACCACACTTTCCGTATGGATGGTTTTTCCACCGTTTGCTCCATTTATCTTGGAGGTGGAATCTGGTGCAGTATATGGGTCGATTTCCCAGAGCATCTGCTTGGGCAAAACATTGCACTTCACTCCAGTGTCAATCTTGACTTTGAGTTTTACATCGCTGTGGGAAATGTTTAACATAGAATTAACCCTCCCGATTGTTAGGATTCCGGACCCGAAACACCCAAGGTATATTATAGAGCCAGATTAGACCCCAACAATTTTTCTATCTTGGCATAAATGTGAGGAAAGAATGCTCCGCTCCAGGAGTAATTCAACTAACATATTAGGGATCTTTATCAAAATACAGTTTAAGTATAACTCTAACAAAATGAAGCAGTTTAACTCTAACAGTTGAACAATCTTTAAACATGAAAAGATAACTAATTTCTGATTTATCATTATTTCAGTTCCAAATAGGCAACAGACTTAAACTCACTTTAAATACAGTTAGCAAACACAGGCATACTTGCTTTAAATTGGTTCACAGCCTTGAAGCCTTCAGAGAGGTTTTGATTTTCTGAGCAGCCTGCAGATTTGTATTTTAAACAGCCCCAGCCAGCATCTAATTAGCAAGCTGTTTTTCTCTCTGCTACAAAACTAGCCACTCCCATCAACCTCATGATCATATGACCCTGTATACCTTAACTACCATCCAAAAAAACCCCGGGGGTCTTCGTTAGTTATAAACAACATTGTATTAGCCTTCTGCTAAATGAAGGCTACTTGGCTAAAATAAGCAATTATCCTGCATTCTCAGCATCTGAACTATATTCCGTCCAGACATGCCGACTCTCTGTAGAAAACAAATGAACCTTAAAACATTCTACAAAAACATAAAAGATATCAGTAACACAGTATCATCACACCGTGACAGAGTAAATGCTCTCGCAGTAAAGTATTTTAAGAGACTTGGTGCTCTGGTAAATCCGAATGAGCTCCAGCTTATTCACCCTGTTTGTGTTCCAAACCCAGGAGTAACCAGCTGCACTTTGGGTAGTGGCAGAAACAGATTGCTGTGACCTGTTCCTGTAACATTTAGCAAAGTGGTTCCACTTCTCACAGTTGTTACAATGTTTATTAGATGCAAAACACACTATTCTGTGAATGATAATCGCTGCAGCTGAGGCAGGGCATGTTCTGTTCCACAAAAGCTTCTGTTTCCCACCTTAACTCTTTGGTGCTTCTTTCTGATCGTCCAATTAGCATACAAATGCTTATAGCAGATTCTAGTGCTTGATTTTTCTCTTGAAACAACTGCTCACGCATGACTGTTTATGATGGATTCCACAGACAATGCAATCTCTGCATATCTGTTTGAATTTCTTTAACAATACCTCTGGGTCCTCATTCTCATTCTCCTCTGGGAACGGTTCAAATTTTTCGACCACCTCTGGGCCTGCTAAGTTTAGCTGTGTACACACTTGTACCTTTTTTGATTTATTAGAGAGGCCAGTACCACAGTAGATGTGCAATTTTTTTTCGAACTTGGTCCAGTTAGCTGCGATGCTTTCATTGCAGACGAGTGTATCGATGCAGCGAAATCCCTGTGCCATCTCGGCCAGCTCCTGACACCATGTAGAAGTTGTTGGATTGTACAGACTGACGACAAGGGACTAACAAGTAAAATAATTTATTCAACAATCTTAGCAGCTCTTACATGGTATCTGCCTGTGCCGGGGGAGAACTCCCACGCCATGGACACGTCACTTCTGTGTCCACATACTGTTATTTGTCATTCATATTAATGATTTGGATGAGAATATAGGGGGCATGGTTAGTAAGTTTGCAGATGACACCAAGATTGGTGACATAGTGGACAGTGAAGAAAGTTATCTCCAATTGCAACGGGATCTTGATCAATTGGGCCAGTGGGCTGATGAATGGCAGATGGAGTTTAATTTAAACAAATACGAGGTGATGCATTTTGGTAGATTAAACCAGGGCAGGACTTACTCAGTTAATGGTAGGGCGTTGGGGAGAGTTACAGAACAAAGAGATCGAGGGGTACATGTTCATAACTCCTTGAAAGTGGAGTCACAGGTGGACAGAGTGGTGAAGAAGGCATTCGGCATGCTTGGTTTCATCGGTCAGAACATTGAATACAGGAGTTGGGACGGCTTGTTAAAGTTGTATAAGATATTGGTAAGGCCACACTTGGAATACTGTGTGCAATTCTGGTCACCCTATTGTAGAAAGGATATTATTAAACTAGAAAGAGTGCAGAAAAGATTTACTAGGATGCTACCGGGACTTGATGGATTGAGATATAAGGAGAGGCTGAATAGACTAGGACTTTTTTCTCTGCAGCGTAGAAGCTGAGGGGTGACCTTATAGAGGTCTATAAAATAATGAGGGGCATAGACAAGGTAGATAGTCAATATATTTTCCCAAAGGTAGGGGAGTCTAAAACTAGAGGGCATAGGTTCAAGGTGAGAGGGGAGAGGTACAAAAGTGTCCAGAGGGGCAATTTTTTCACACAGAGGGTGTTGAGTGTCTGGAACAAGCTGCCAGAGGTAGTAATAGAGGCGGGTACAATTTTATCTTTTAAAAAGCATTTAGATAGTTACATGGGTATGATGGGTATAGAGGGATATGGGTCAAATGCGGGCAATTGGGATTAGCTTAGGGGTTTTAAAAAAGAGGCGGCATGGACAAGTTGGGCCGAAGGGCCTGTTTCCATGCTGTAAACCTCTGACTCTAAATCTGTTCAATAGTGTATCATCCCAATGTACACGTGACCACTTGATCTACAAACACTATTCTTGCTCAGAAAGAAAGAGTTCCTCTTGAAGTGCCAGTCTTAGTTCCATTCTAATCTTGAACGAAAGGCCATAGATTTAAGTCCCTACCTCAGGACCTAAGTTTATGTAAATCAAAAGTTAACTCTATAGTGCACCACTGAGGGAGTGTCTGATATGCTATCTTTCAGTTCAGATGATAAATTGAAGCTCTCTGCCTTTGCACAAGTTGAGATCCCATGTTCAGAATACGAAGAGCGCTAATTAAATGCATGTGTTCCTTCCCAGCATATGCATGCTATACACAAAAATCTGCACAACGCATTTATTTATCCATAGCAGTCCATAAATGTTGTATTATTTAACTGAAATAGTAGACAGTTGTCTTGGTCAACAAATTACTCTGCTGCTACATTTATAAATCAAGGGAAGACTAAACTAGAAAATAAAAGAAAAATAAAGCAATTTTTGGGAGTATACAACTTGTCAAAAATTTCCAACTAAATATTTCTTACAGTGAAGTTATCTCATCTCTACTAAAAAATCTCAATTCAAGACCGCAAACTACAAACTTAAAAATCACACTCCCAGCACCAAAGTTATAAATATTAAATATAAATATAGAACAAAATAGTAATGCATTGGTTATATATTTTTAGAATACTCCTTATCAACTTGTGGGTACAGTGGCATGTTAGTTACACGACTTGATTAGTGAACTTGATTAGTGGACTAATACTCTGCGGATGCAGTTCAAGTCACCATGATAGTCTGCAAATTAAATAATTTTACAATAAAAAAAGGTAGTATTAGTAATGGTGACCATGAAGTTATCAGATTGTCATAAAACTTCAAGCTGGTACGTCAAGGGAGGAAATCTTCCATTTTTATCCAATCTGGCTTTATGTTATTTCAGACCCAAAGCTTCAGCGCCAATAATTAATCTTGTTCTCTTCCTGATGTCCCCAGCATCACAGGTGTCAGTCTTCAGCCAATTTGATTCACTCCATGTGATATGAAACAACAGCTGAATACGCTGGATACAAAAAAAGGCCTCAGCAACATCCGTATGTTCCAAATCTACAAGCACCTCTAGTCGAGCTGTTCCAGTACAGTTATAACACTGGCACTCAACCAACATAGTTGAAAATTGCCCTATGTCCTGTGCAATAAAAGGAGGACAAAATCAATCTGGTCAATTACTGCCCTATCAATCATCAGCAAACAATTAAAAGCATCAACCACCATGCTATCAAGCATCATTTCCTCATTGATAATTGTTCACCAATGATCTCTTTGGGTTATGGGGCAGTAGGCTTAGTTCAAGCATGGACAAACAGGACGAATTCCAGAGGTGAACTTCCCTTGGCATCAAGGCAGCACTTGTCAGTCTGTAGCACCAATGAGGCCCAACAAAAGTTAAGTCAATAGGAGTTGAGAGAAAAGCTCTCCACACACTGCAGTCATACTGGCACAAGGGAAGATGTCTATAGTTGTTGGAGACAAATCATCTCAGCTCCAGGTCATTGCTGCAAGAGTTCCTCTAGATAATGTCTAAACCTCAACCATCCTCAGCTTCTTCTTCAATAACCTTCTTTGAATCATGAGGTCTGAAGTGGAACAGTTTGATTGCACAGTGTTCAATTCAATTCTTCAGATCGCGAAGCTGTCTATGCCTGCATGCTGCAAGATCTAGATGACTTATGTGGCAGCTAATGCCCCCACCATGTGCCAGACAATGGCTGTCTCCAACAAGAAAAAGTCAAAGTACCTCCCCATAACACTGAATTGCATCACTGTCCTCAAAACCCCCTCAATCAATATACTGGTGGTGCCTGGACCCAACACAATAAATTATTGCTGCAAAGCAAAAGAGGTTGAATATTTAGTGCCAAATGATTTACCCCTCAATTTTCCAAAGCCTTTCCACCACCATTGAGGCAAAAGTCATCAGTGATGGAATACTCTGCTCCTTACGGAATGAATGTAGCTCTAACTACTCTTAACTGGAAGGGCACAAATATCCTAGCTGGGAGTTTTGCTAGAGTGTTTCGGCAGGGTTCAAACTAGTGTGGCAGAGGGGTGGGGATCAAAACAGTAGGTCAGTAAGTACTGAGGCTGGGGTCGAGCTGGGGGCCTGGGCAAGGCTAGATAAGAAGAGCATTCTGGAGCAGGATGACCCGAGTGGACCTGGAGGTCTGGAGTGCATCTGCTTCAATGCAAAGAGCGTAACGGGTAAGACAGACGAACTTAGGGCCTTAATGCTTACGCGGAATCTGGATGTGGTTGCGGTGACAGAGACATGGTTAAAAGGACAGGACTGGCAGCTGAATATTCCGGGATATAAGTGTTTTAGGTGAGACAGAGGAGGGGCTAAAAAAGGTGAGGGAGTAGCGCTATTAGTTAGGGAGCATATTACAGCGGTGCAGAGGGTGGACAATTTAGAGGGGTCATGTAATGAGTCGCTGTGGGTGGAGCTCAGAAACAGGAAAGGTGCAATCACTATGCTGGGGGTATACTACTGGCCACCCAACAGCCCACGGGAAGTGGAGGAACGGATATGTCAGGAGATTCTGGATATGTGCAGAAAAAATAGGGTTGTTGTAGTGGAAGACTTCAATTTCCCTGGTATAGACTGGAAAGTGCTTAGGACTGGGGGTCTGGACGGGGAGGAATTTGTAAAATGCGTACTGGAAGGTTCTTTGGAACAGTATATAGAAAGCCCAACTAGAGAGGGGGCTATACCGGATCTAGTTCTGGGAAATGAGCCCGGTCAGGTCGCCAAAGTTTCGGTAGGGGAACATGTGGCAAATAGTGACCACAACTCTGTTAACTTTAGGATAGTAATGGACAAGGACGAGTGTTGTCCTAAGGGTAGGGGGCTAAATTGGGGGAAGGCTAACGATAACCGGATTAGACAGGAATTGGTGGCCGTTGATTGGGAGAGGCTGTTCGGGGGTAAGTCCACGTCTGGCATGTGGGAGTCTTTTAAGGAACAGTTGATAAGGCTGCAGGACAGGCGTGTGCCTGTAAAAAGGAAGGATAGGAAAGGTAGGATTCGAGAGCCGTGGATAACCAGGGAAATTGAGGATCTGATCACAAAGAAAAGAGAGGCGTACGTTAGGTCCAGGCAACTGAAAACAGATGCAGCTCTGGAGAAATACAGAGAGAGTAGGAAAGAACTCAAACGGGGAGTTAGAAGGGCAAAAAGAGATCACGAAATGTTCTTGGCAGACAGGATTAAGGAGAATCCTAAGGCATTTTATTCATATGTTAGGAACGAAAGAGTTGTCAGGGTAAAAGTCAGACCTCTCAGGGACAGAGGGGAATTATGCTTAGAACCCAAGGGAATAGGGAAGATCCTAAATGAATACTTTGCATCGGTATTCACAAGGGAGAGGGACTTGTTGACTGGGAGTGTCTCAGAGGGAGGTGTTGACCCGTTAGAGAGAATCTCCATTACAAGGGAGGAAGTGTTAGGTTTTTTAGGTAACATTAAAACTGACAAATCCCCAGGGCCTGATGGCATCTATCCTAGACTGCTCAGGGAGACAAGAGATGTCATTGCTGGGCCTCTGACGGAAATCTTTGTCTCTTCATTGGACACAGGTGAGGTCCCTGAGGATTGGAGGATAGCGAATGTGGTACCGTTATTTAAGAAGGGTAGCAGGGATAACCCGGGTAATTATAGGTCAGTGAGCTTGACGTCCGTGGTAGGGAAGTTGTTGGAGAGGATTCTTAGAGACAGGATGTATGCGCATTTAGAACGGAACAATCTCATTAGTGACTGACAGCATGGTTTTGTAAGAGGGAGGTCGTGCCTTACAAATTTGGTGGAGTTTTTTGAGGAAGTGACAAAAACGGTTGACGAAGGAAGGGCCATGGCTGTCGTCTATATGGATTTCAGTAAGGCATTTGACAAAGTCCCTCATGGCAGGTTGGTAAAGAAGGTTAAGGCTCATGGGATACATGGAGAGGTGGCGAGATGGGTAGAGAACTGGCTTGGCCACAGGAGACAGAGGGTAGCAGTTGAAGGGTCGTTTTCCGGCTGGGGGTCTGTGACCAGTGGTGTTCTGCAGGGATCTGTACTGGGACCTCTGCTATTTGTGATATATATAAATGATTTGGAAGGTGGTGTAACTGGTGTTATCAGCAAGTTTGTGGATGACACGAAGTTGGCTGGACTTGCGGTTAGCGATGAACATTGTCGGACAATACAGCAGGATATAGATAGGCTGGAAAATTGGGCGGAGAAATGGCAGATGGAATTTAATCCAGATAAATGCGAAGTGATGCATTTTGGAAGAAATAATGTAGGGGGGAGTTATACAATAAATGGCAGAGCCATCAAGGGTATAGAAACACACAGGGACCTAGGTATGCAAGTCCACAAATCCTTGAAGGTGGCAGCACAGGTGGAGAAGGTGGTGAAGAAGGCATATGGTATGCTTGCCTTTATAGGACGGGGTATAGAGTATAAAAGCTGGAATCTGATGTTGCAGCTGTGTAGAACGCTGGTTAGGCCACATTTGGAGTACTGCGTCCAGTTCTGGTCGCCGCAC
The DNA here is from genome assembly GCF_964213995.1 of Mustelus asterias. Taxonomy (NCBI): domain Eukaryota; kingdom Metazoa; phylum Chordata; class Chondrichthyes; order Carcharhiniformes; family Triakidae; genus Mustelus; species Mustelus asterias. The sequence continues at coordinate 21,172,781 of NC_135811.1, read as the reverse complement.
TACCAGAAGGACGTGGAGGCTTTAGAGAGAGTGCAGAGAAGGTTTACCAGGATGTTGCCTGGTATGGAGGGTCTTAGCTATGAGGAGAGATTTGGTAAACTGGGCTTGTTCTCCCTGGAAAGACGGAGAATGAGGGGAGACCTAATAGAGGTGTACAAAATTATGAAGGGTATAGATAGGGTGAACAGTGGGAAGCTTTTTCCCAGGTCGGAGGTGACGAACACGAGGAGTCATGGGCTCAAGGTGAGAGGGCGAGGTATAACTCAGATATCAGAGGGACGTTTTTTTACACAGAGTGGTGGGGGCCTGGAATGCACTGCCAAGTAGGGTGCTGGAGGCAGACACGCTGGCATCGTTTAAGACTTACCTGGATAGTCACATGAGCATTCTAGGAATGGAGGGATACAAACGAATGGTCTAGTTGGACCAATGAGCGGCACAGGCTTGGAGGGCCGAAGGGCCTGTTTCCTGTGCTGTACGGTTCTCTGTTCTTTTGTTCTAACAACACTCCAGAAGCTCAACATCATCTAGGACAAAACAGGCATCCTGTCCAGCACTGTAAACATTCCCTTCTCTCACCATCAATACAACATGGCTCCAGGGCATACAAAAACATAAGAACACAATATGTAGGGACAGGGGAGTGGTGGAGCAGGCACAAGGAGCCTTATGGCCATAAGGCCCCTTGTGCCTACTCCACCATTCAATACAATCATGGCTTATCTTGGACTTCAACACCACTTTCCTGTCCAATCCCCGAATCTGAGACCCCAAAAATCTGTTCATCCCAGCCTTAAATATATTCAACGATGGAGTGTTCCCAACCTCAAGGCTTGTGAATTCCAAGATTCATAACCCTTTTGAGTCCTAAATGATTGACCCTTTACCCTGAGATTATGCCGTGTGTTCTAGATTCTCCAGGTAGTGGAAAGAACCTCTTGGTGTCTATCCTGTCAAGCCCCTTCAGAATCTTGCATTTGAGATCATCTCTCATTGTTTTAAACTTAAGTCAATTTACAATCAGAGTTATATAGCACCGAAAGAGTCCCTTCGGCCCATTGTGTCTGCATCAGCCATCAAGCACCTATCTATTCTAATCCCATTTTCCAGCACTTGGTCTGTCGCCTTGTATGCTATGGCATTTCAAGTGCTCATCTAAATGCTTCTGAAATATTGCGAGGGTTCCCACCTCTACTACCCTTTCAGGCACTGATTTTAGGTTCCCAACATCCTCTGGGTGAAATGTGTTTCCTCAAAATCCCTCTAAATCTCCTACCCATTACCTTGAATCTATGCCCCCAGTTACTGATTCCTCAGTAAAAGAGAAAAAACGAGAACAATCACAGCCTAACTAGCCTCTCTTAATAGCTGAAATGCTCCAGCCCAGGCAACATCCTGGTGAATTGCCTCTACACTCTCTCTCGTGCAATTGCATCCTTCCTATAGTGTGGTGGCCAGATCAGCACACAGTAATCTAGCAGTGGCCTAACAAGCATTTTATATAGCTCCATTATAATATCCTTGCTCTTATATTTTATGCCTCAGCTAATAAAAAGGCATACAGCTTACTTATATTCTATGCCACTGCTAATAAAGGTAAGTCATCATGTGGAGATGCCGGCGTTGGACTGAGGTAAGCACAGTAAGAAGTCTCACAACACCAGGTTAAAGTCCAACAGGTTTATTTGGTAGCAAATACCATAAGCTTTCGGAGCAGAGCTCCTTCGTCAGATGGAGTGGATATCTGTTCTCAAACAGGGCACAGACACAGAAATCAAATTACAGAATACTGATTAGAATGCAAATCTCTACAGCCAGCCAGGTCTTAAATGTACAGACAATGTGGGTGGAGGGAGCATTCAACACAGGTTAAAGAGATGTGTATTGTCTCCAGACAGAACAGCTTGCCTCCTGGACTTGCAGAATTTCACAAGCTGTTCTGTCTGGAGACAATACACATCTCTTTAACCTGTGTTGAATGCTCCCTCCACCCACATTGTCTGTACATTTAAGACCTGGCTGGCTGTAGAGATTTGCTTCTAATCAGTATTCTGTAATTTGATTTCTGTGTCTGTGCCCTGTTTGAGAACAGATATCCACTCCATCTGACGAAGGAGCTCTGCTCCGAAAGCTTATGGTATTTGCTACCAAATAAACCTGTTGGACTTTAACCTGGTGTTGTGAGACTTCTTACAATAAAGGTAAGAGCAGGGGTGCTTTGACTTTAGCCACATAATCTACCTGTCCTGCTGCCTTTAGAGACCTATGGGCATGCACCCCAAGGTCCCTTTGGTACTCTGCACTTTCTAGTGTCCTACTGTACATTATCTAGTGAGTCCTCCCAAAATGCATCACCTCCCACTTTTCAGGGTTAAATTCCATATCATAGAATCCCTACAGTACAAAAAGAGGCCATTCAGCCCATCAAGCCTGCCCCGACAACAATCCCACCCAGGCCCTATCCCCATAACCCCACATATTTACCCTGCTAATCCCCCGGTGGTTGCAGACCAGTGCTCACTTTTCCACATTCCTGGATGTGCGTGAGGCTATGCCCACAAGGATCAGCATCCAATAATAACAATGGTGTGCTGCACTCACTTTTATTGATGTCCCTTATTGGCAAGGATTGTTGAACTGGAATGTCAATATTGCAATAATGTAGCAACACGACAGCCTTGTAATGAAAATGGGGATTGTGCAATAGTGCAGTTGAGGATGTTGCCCTTTGTGCCTGTTTGTGAGTGTGAGCTTTATAAATCATAAGACATAGAACATAGAACAGTACAGCACAGAACAGGCCCTTCGGCCCACGATGTTGTGCCGAGTTTTATCTGAAACCAAGATCAAGCTATCCCACTCCCTATCATCCTGGTGTGCTCCATGTGCCTATCCAATAACCGCTTAAATGTTCCTAAAGTGTCTGACTCCACTATCACTGCAGGCAGTCCATTCCACACCCCAACCACTCTCTGCGTAAAGAACCTACCTCTGATATCCTTCCTATATCTCCCACCACGAACCCTATAGTTATGCCCCCTTGTAATAGCTCCATCCACCCGAGGAAATAGTCTTTGAACGTTCACTCTATCTATCCCCTTCATCATTTTATAAACCTCTATTAAGTCTCCCCTCAGCCTCCTCCGCTCCAGAGAGAACAGCCCCAGCTCCCTCAACCTTTCCTCATAAGACCTACCCTCCATACCAGGCAGCATCCTGGTAAATCTCCTCTGCACTCTTTCCAGCGCTTCCACATCCTTCTTATAGTGAGGTGACCAGAACTGCACACAATATTCCAAATGTGGTCTCACCAAGGTCCTGTACAGTTGCAGCATAACCCCACGGCTCTTAAACTCCAACCCCCTGTTAATAAAAGCTAACACACTATAGGCCTTCTTCACAGCTCTATCCACTTGAGTGGCAACCTTTAGAGATCTGTGGATATGGACCCCAAGATCTCTCTGTTCCTCCACAGTCTTCAGAACCCTACCTTTGACCCTGTAATCCACATTTAAATTAGTCCTACCAAAATGAATCACCTCACATTTCTCAGGGTTAAACTCCATTTGCCATTTTTCAGCCCAGCTTTGCATCCTATCTATGTCTCTTTGCAGCCTACAACAGCCCTCCACCTCATCCACTACTCCACCAATCTTGGTGTCATCAGCAAATTTACTGATCCACCCTTCAGCCCCCTCCTCTAAGTCATTAATAAAAATCACAAAGAGCAGAGGACCAAACACTGATCCCTGTGGCACTCCGCTAGCAACCTGCCTCCAATCCGAAAATTTTCCATCCACCACCACCCTCTGTCTTCGATCAGACAGCCAGTTACCTATCCAATCGGCCAACTTTCCCTCTATCCCACACCTCCTCACTTTCATCATAAGCCGACCATGGGGGACCTTATCAAACGCCTTACTAAAATCCATGTATATGACATCAACTGCCCTACCTTCATCAACACACTTAGTTACCTCCTCAAAAAATTCTATCAAATTTGTGAGGCACGACTTGCCCTTCACGAATCCGTGCTGACTATCCCGGATTAATCCGCATCTTTCTAAATGGTCGTAAATCCCATCCCTAAGGACCTTTTCCATCAATTTACCAACCACTGAAGTAAGACTAACCGGTCTATAATTACCAGGGTCATTTCTATTCCCTTTCTTAAACAGAGGAACAACATTCGCCAGTCTCCAGTCCTCTGGCACCATCCCCGTGGACAGCGAGGACCCAAAGATCAAAGCCAAAGGATCTGCAATCTCATCCCTTGCCTCCCAAAGAATCCTAGGATATATTTCATCAGGCGCAGGGGACTTATCGACCTTCAGTTTATTCAAAACTGCCAGGACATCCTCCCTCCGAACATCTATTTCCTCCAGCCTATTAGCCTGTAACACCTTCTCTTCCTCAAAAACATGGCCCCTCTCCTTGGTGAACACTGAAGAAAAGTATTCATTCATCACCTCGCCTATCTCTACTGACTCCATACACAAGTTCCCACTACTGTCCTTGACCGGCCCTAACCTCACCCTGGTCATTCTTTTATTCCTCACGCAAGAGTAAAAAGCCTTGGGGTTTTCCTTGATCCGACCCGCCAAGGACTTCTCATGTCTGAAAATTACACATGTAATTTTATAAGCAGTTTGTATTGCAGCTAAATATCTTGAAATTGTACGAGAGGTGGCTAGAAGCATTTCCACAGTGCAGTTCTTCACTGTTACCCAGTGACATGTTTTCAAAAGACATTTAATCAGTCTGATCACTCCAGTTCATCACCTCTGTACTTCGACTGATCTCCCTCCAATTCCTTTAGTGAACAACTCAAGATAGATCTTTGAACAGATTCCCTCTCCTCTTTGGTTTTACAATTTTTCATTTGCCACTGTTCTGCCCATCTGACCAGCCTGTCTATATTGCCCCGCAATTTAAGGCTTTCCTCCTCGTTATTTATCACACCACTAATTTTTGTGCCATCTGCGAACTTACTGATTATATCCGCATCTATATCATTAATGTAGACTTCAAACATCAAGGGACCCAGCAACGATTCTTGTGGTACATCACTGGACACAAGCTTACAAGCACAAAAAACAATTTTAGTCTCTCATCTCAGGAACAAATCAAGTGAATTTTCACCAGATTGGCTCCAACACAACGATATCCTTCCTGAAATAGAGACAAAAATTGCACACACTTGTGGTCTCATCAAAGCCCTGTACTATTATAGCATGGCTCCAAAGATGTGCGGGTTAGGTTAATTGGCCATGCTAAACTGCCCTTTAGTGTCAGAAAAACTAGCAAGGCAAATACGTGGGGTTAGAGGGATAGGGCCTGGGTGGGATTGTCATTGGTGCAGGCACGATGGGCTGAATGGCCTCCTTCTGCACGGTAGAGATTCTATATTCCTGTACTCCAAAAACGCTTATGACAAGGGCTACATGTCATTTGCCTTCCAAATTGCTTGCTCTACCCACATGCTAAATTTGTGTTCCTTGTACAAAGATATCAATTCTCTCTGAACTTCAACATTTACAAGTTTCACATCTTATTACATATTCTACTTTTCCATTCTTACGACCAAAGTCAATAACCTCACACTTCCCCATATTATATGGGCGGCACGGTAGCACAGTGGTTAGCACTGCGGTTAGCACTGCTGCTTCACAGCTCCAGGGACCGGGTTCGAATCCCAGCTCGGGCCGCTGTCTGTATGGAGTTTGCACATTCTCCTCGTGTCTGCGTGGGTTTCCTCCGGGTGCTCCGATTTCCTCCCACAGTCCAAAGATGTGCGGGCTAGGTTGATTGGCCATTCTAAATTGCTCCTTAGTGTCCCGGGATGCATAGGTTAGAGGGGTTAGTGGGTAAATATGTAAGGATATGTGGATAGGGCCTGGGTGGGATTGTGGTTGGTGCAGACTCGATGGGCTGAATGGCCTCTTTCTGCACTATAGGATTCTATGATTCTATACTCCATTTGCTATCTTGTTGCCCACTCACTTAACCTATCTACAACTCTTTGCAGGCTGTGTCCACTTCACAGGTAACATTTCCACTTAGCCTTGCATTGTCAACAAACTCAAATATATTCTCTGTCTAATTCATCAATATAGGTTCTACCTCCTGGGTAGGATGCTCTTTCGGAGAGTTGGTGCAGACTCGATGGGCTGAATGGCCTCCTTCTGCACTGCAGGCATTCTATGGAACTGTTATTGTAAAAATGCACTTCAAAAAAGAAATCTTACACTTCATTTTCCTCATCCCAATAATCACACCCTTGGAGCATAAATAGTGCATCTTTTATGTGTGTATTTTCAACTTCTAATCTACAGCACTGCCTCTGAAGTGAAGGAGGACAGACAAACAATGGCAATTTAAAAGAACTTGGAAGGAGAGTTTAGAAATAGTATTTATTACAGAACAAAAACGGCAAAGTTATGAGGCTCCCACAGAAGTTGCTAATGCAATGTTTAAAAATTCTTGATATTGCCAAGAGACTACTCCCGTCCGGCAGCTGGCACATCAATACCCAAATTCACATAACAAAGATATATGGAGCAATCTCCAGATCGAAGTCATGGCAATAGAGATAAAACAGTCCAAGTAGGAGGTAGTGAGAAAGCAACATATGAAAGCACAAAATGCACAGTATTCGAACAATGTACTTCAATGTCCAAAAATGCATCTACAAAAATTCTAAAATAATGTTTACTATGAAAAAGTCCAATATTTTCCTGCTTTTCGCCTAACTTCCCTGACGTGCATGCACAAAGCACCTTTTGCACAACGTTAAACGTTTCCTCACAAACAGGCAGGGGAAAATCCATGAATGTCCTAATCTTCTTGTTTGAGGAATGGATTAATCCTGAGCAATGGGCAGTATAGGTTGTCAAAGTAAAGGGCAAGTGGAGTTATTGTCCATGGAGAGGGAATAATACGTGCCACAACAGTCCTAAGAGGATGCCGAGGAAAGCAACAGTCCTAAGAGGATGCCGAGGAAAGGCTTTCATACAGAGAAGTTACTTGGATTATGACAGGAGTGGAGTGGCAGGAGTGTAAAAGGGGGAGGATAGGAAGCAGGGGATTTAACATAGGAAGGGGTAAAATTATGAACACGGCTGGTTGAGGGAAAAGGAGGAGAGATGAGATCAGAATGTAAGAAAATTGAAGTAAAAGGTTGAGATGTGCAGTGGCAGTCTATCCACAATACTAGATTGTGGTCAGAAAATGTTATTTGCACTTGAGCAGAACGGCACAGAACAAATCTGTATTTTCAAACCTATGTATGTATAGAGCTACAAGTGGAAATACAGTTTATCTATATTAGATTGAACAGAACAATTCAACTCTTGTTAGGCTTACTATTATGCCTAGTGTTTATTCGTCTCCGAATAGAGCTGTATAATGCCTATAAATTGCAGTAGTTATCACTGTTGTTTCTTAAACAGGCTACATAAATTCAACACTATTTTCCAAAGTATAATAGAAAAAGGAAGAGAAAGTAGGGAAGGAATCAGCTTCCTTTATTTCTCAGTTTCTTTCTGACCACATTTAGATTTACAGCTTAGAACTCACAGGAATAAGCTTGCACAATAGTGAAATTATCCCAGAAAGACCTTGTATGCATTCAGCATTCAGCATAAAATGACAAATTTAGCAACGCAAAAATGCTTACATCCCACATGCATGCTTAGCTAGAGGACTAATAACGTAGACCATAGTTCCTTTGCAAGTGCAGGAAAAACTTGATATTTTCTAACAGAAGTCACCCTACCACGCAAGTTACATTTGGTCATCAAATTTTTATTTCCTCTCCACTAATAGTGAAATTCCACTATTAGGCATTTAATTCAGTCGTTGAATCCAGAACACCAGACTCATTCAAGAAAAATATTGAAATGAAAAGAGGTCGAGTTGATATTCTGAAATGAAATAAAATGAAATGAAGGGTCTTTTTTAAATAAAAATCAGATCCATCGTTTGATACTTTTGCATGCTATTTACTTTTTTCTGCTTCTGGTGTCTTAGTTCAGCAAATTTCATTACAAGAGTAGCCACAAGAATATACTTGACACAAGCATATCACCAACAAGACTCAAACTGAAGGTTTTCCCATTGTTAAAGCAAAGCCTCACTATTGTCACAATACCAATTTGCAGAACAGAGCTGAAGTTATTGAGCAAAAAAACCTTAGCACATGAAAAGGGCTAGAGTTTTGGTTGACAATATTTTCCCACATACGAATCATGCATTCAACCACAGAAACTGAACAATGTGGAGACAAAATATCTGCCTTTAATTACGTCTTTAATCACACAAAATTCAATAATTATCAGAAGGGGATTGGATAAAGTCTCACAGGAGAAAGAAACTGAGAAAGAGCGAAAAAGTAAAGGGTAAGACTAACTTTCTTTGTAAGCAGGTCAGAGGCTTGGAATACTGTGGCAAGTAACGCACCTCCTGACTCCCCAAAGAAATGTCCACCATTTACAGGTCAAGAGTGTGATGGAATACTTCCACTTGGCTGGATGAATGCAGCTCCAACAATACTCAGGAAGCTTGACACTGCCAAGGGCAAAGCAGCCCGCTTGATTGGCACCACATCCACAAACATCCACTCCCTCCACCACCACAGACAGGGCAAATGGCCTCTTACTGTTCCGTACTATTCTAGGATTCTATAAGAGTTTGCACTGAAGTTTAAAAATGAACTTGGGAAGTCTGTTTCCTTAAAAAAGAAGCCCATTAGATCAATCACATTTTATACTTTACCCATTGGTAGATAATGATTTAACAAATACTGTCTGAACCTGAATATCTAGAAATTACTTTGTCCAGATGCATGTCTCTCTCTTTCTCCATACAGGATCCTCATCCCCAAGGGTTGCTAATCATGACTTATACCATCTTATGACAATGAGGAAAGGCAAGAACATAGGGCCCCAAGAACTATCAGCCATGATCTTACTGAATGGCAGAGCAGGCTTGAGGGGCCAGATGGCCTAGTCCTAGCTCCTAGCTCTTATGTTCTTAACTCAGCAAGTACAGGGATTGACCCCATGCTGTTGCTGTTATTCTGCAACTCATTCTAGCCAAAAGCACTAACCAACCCCAAAATGCCATTCAGATCCACTGAATAAGACATTAAATTTTACAGCAGAGAAAGAAACTTTTTAGTCCATCGAGTCTGTGCCGGTTCTCTGAAAAAGTCATCTAGTTCCATTCCCTGCTCTTTTCCTTGGAGGGGAACCTGCAGGTAGGTGTGGTGTTCCCATGTATCTGCTGCCCTTCTTCTCAATGGAAGTGGTTGAGAGTTTGGAAGGTGCTGTCTAAGGATCTTTGGTGAATTTCTGCAGTGTATCTTGTAGATAGTACACACCGCTGCTACTGAGCATCAGTGCTGGAGGGAGTGGATGTTTGTGGTGTGGTGCCAATGAAGCGGACTGCTTTGTCCTGGATAGTGTTAAGCTTCTTGAGTGTTGTTGGAGCTGCACAATCCAAGCAAGTGGGGAATATTCCATCACACTCCCAATTTAACTCAATACAACTTCTTGGCAACATGTTGCTATTTGAGTTTCCCCCTTTTAATGTAAAAACAGTCCAGAATCTTTAAACTAAATTAAAGACATCTTTCAGATCAAACATTAAACTGAGGCCCTGTCTGCTCTCTCTTCAGGAGATCCCCTGGTATTATTCGAAGAGCAGGAGAGTTATCCCTGGTCTCCAGGCCAACTTTATCCCTCAATTCATATTAGACCAAGAGATTATCTGGCTATTATCACATTGCAGAACACATATTGGTTACCACATTTCCTATATTACAACACTTCAGAAAGTATTTCATTGGTTGTAAGGGGCTTTGAAATGTCTGGTAGTTGTGAAAAGCTTACAATAAATGGAACTATCTTAATGCCAGTGCTTCCTCAACATTTCAGAACTGCAGAAGTAGGATCTTCTGTTTCCAATTTAGCAACATCCATTTTCTGCAAAAGCAAATGTTGGCAGCTCTAAGGCCAAAAGCTCAAAACATCAATTTTTTGCCAACCCCCAAAATCACTGGTACTGGAAGATCCAAAACGTAGCTGCATAAGAATAAAGGGAGAGGGTAAGAAAGATTTTTAATATAGAGTTGTTGGAGAATCCCAGACATAGATTCTTAATTTCTGTATATTCCAAGAAAAAAAGCCAATCATCCATATAATACAATATTAATCCATTAATATTAATATTGGCATGCCAACAGATGGGAGTGGTTTAGTGACATCCTAGAAAACTGGGTAGATATGAAACATGGTATTCCACTGGTCTCTTGGTACACTCCTTCAAATAATGCTTTACATACAAATTAGGAGCAGGAGTAGACCTTTCAGCCCCTTAAGCCAGCTCTACTATTTGAGAAGATCAAGGCTGATCTGATTGTGGCCTCAATTCCACTTTCCTGTCTACCCCCTATATCCTTTGATTCCCTTGAGGATCATGAATCTAGCCAACTCAGCTTTTAAAATATTCAATGACGTAGCTCCCACTGTTCTCTTGGGAAGAGAATTCCATAGACCAACCTCAGAAAAAAATTCCCTTCATCTCTGTCTTAAGTGAAAGACTCCTCATTTTCAAACAGTGCCCCCCTAGTTCTAGTCCGTCCCAAATGGGAAAGCACCCTCTCAGCATCCATATTTTCAATTCCCTTCAGGATCTTGTATGTTTAAGGATCACTTCTTATTCTTCTAATTTCCAATGGATACATAACCCCATCATCCCAGGAATCAACTGAGCAAACCTTTTCTGAACTGCTTCTAATCCTATTATATCCTTTCTCAAGTATATAATTCTCCTTTTAAAACACATTTGCATTAAAAGAATACCCAAATCCATTCCAATATTCTGCAACATTCAAGGACATGTAACAACTCAGTGCTCTTTGAAATCCTGAATGTTATACTAGAGCTTGTAGTGCTTTAGACAGGGAGACAAGCATTACTGCAGGTACTTTTGAATCTAAACATTTGAAAGCCTCACAACTTCTCCACGTGACTGTGTCAGCTAGGAATCTGTCCCTCATTATAGGTCAAGCAACCTCTGAATTAAGCACTATTTGCTCAGTCAAGATTGTTAAATTATGCATCAAGGCAGAGGAAATCTAAGCTGCCCAGTAATGTAACAGTAATCTCTACAGCTGTGCTCCTGGACGTAGCCAGGGGAACTTAAAAGACATTTGATCTGGTTAAATAATTTTACATTAAAATATGTTCCCATTTTCCTATTAAGTTTTAAATACAGTACATCTGATCTTCTAAGATCAACTTGTAACTTCACAAAGCAGTTTAAAAATAACTTTCATAAAGAGGGAATTGCCAGAACACCTTCTTATATTCTCTTGATAGTATGCCCAAAATGTTGATTCATCATAAGCATGAAAAAAAAGGTGTTAGAAATGAGGAAACAATTATAGTAACTTAAAAGTGTACCCTCTGGAACACAGCATTCGCATAGTCTTTGATTTGTAGTCAGTTAGACACCCTCTTCCACATTAACTACTACAATGATACTTTCGAAAGGAGATATTCATGCTAAAGTTTAAGATATGAAGTTTGGCATTCGGCCAGATCAGCATTTATTCAAAAATACAACAAGCCTGTCACTCTAATTAGATCCGCATCGATTCCCCAGTTTGAGACGGCACAAAACTAATCCAATGCAAATAGTCTGAAGAAAATCTTTAAAAATGATTTGTCAACCACAATCAAATTTAAAGGTCTTGCTTCATTCGAGTCACATGATGGAATCACATGCAGCTTAGTGATGATCCTGTAACATGCGAGAGATGGGATCGGATTCCTGGAATATTCTGGACGCCAAGAGAAAACAATCGACCTGAAACTAAAAGTAGATAAGCAAAAAAAAATCCAAACTTTGACAAGTGGACTAGTATATTGACACTTGGACGGCATTGGATTAACTTAATGTCTGACAACCAAAACAAAATAAATACCTCAGAGGCAACCACCAAAACTATGGAGATGCCCACTCAACAATTTGATGCAAATAAAAATTGCTAATACCATATATTCTGAAATGTAACTGTCACTTAAACTGTCGAAAGCGGAACTTGTTACATAAAACATATATAAACACCCCCGGCGCCCCAGGGCCCAGGACACCCACAGCTCAGACGCTGCACTCTCAGCACCGGCCTCCACAAGCCTGAAGGTTTCAATCAGCCCCTTTCCTCCCCCGCCGCCGCCAATTAAACATCCACTGGCCACATACTCAGCCTGGGCTGGGAGCTGTAGTTTCTGCCGGCCGCCAGTGCCTGCTCCCGGGCTGCAAGTTGAGGTCCATTGGCCACCGCCGCCTGCTCCACCATCACCGACATCTTTTCGTCCAACCCCCCCAACCGACGCAGTCCCCGTCACGTGATTACGTCGCAAACCTGTAGGCGCTGCCGTACCTACGCCTCTACGTCACGCCGTTCTCCAGCGACGTCAGTATGTCCCGCACATGCGTGCGCGCACGTTTCCAAGGAGACGCTGCCGTCCTCTGACGCAGGCCGATCGCTGTGCCCGAGCCCCCCGCCCCCGGCTGACTAAAAGGATTCGCTGAAGAGGCCCGAGGTGTTGCTAGGGCAACCACCGTTCTCTGGTTTCCGACGTTCACTTCGGGCCTCGGGCCGCCGTGCAGGTGGTTGGCGTTTGATTTATTTTTAGCTCACCAATATCTACCACCCTCAACCCATCAGTTGCAAAAACCGCGCGCAACCTTCCCCTTCCAGCGAATATTGCTATCTATCGGCCTCCTCCGGAGGTCTCCAGCATCACAGATGTCAGTCTTCAGCCAGTTCCATTCACTCCAACCTGATATCCAAGTGGCAGGATATATTGACAGAGAAATTAGCAAGAAATTAAGAGTTTTAGCAAAACATAAGAGTTCTTAGGCTTTGTAAATAGAAGTATTGAGTACAAAAAGGGAAAGTTATGCTGAACCTGTATGGAGCTCTGGTTAGAGGCCAGATCTGGGGTGCAATTTTCCCGTCCCGTTGCACTGGTCAAGTATACGCTACCAGCAGGGCTGGAAATGCAAACAGGAGACGAAAAATTGAATTCCTGTCTGGCGGCCAGCAGGTCGTGAATCTCCCGTTCTATATTTTTTTCCGGGGAACGGCGCGAGGCTGATTTTAATATTCATGATATGATTTGAATCTCTTTGACGAGATCCGGACGATACTGTCCAGGCTCACTTGGCTCTCCGACCACACCGGTGAAGGTTCCCACCAGCAGCTGGTCCCCAGCAATGGGGACCAGATGTGATGGCCTCGCCAGTAGAACCGGAGACCGTTGAGGCCCCCCGGGAAGTGGCGGGACGGGGAGTTGCCGTGCCCCTTGGGCAGTGCCAGCTTGGCATTGCCAGCCTGGGACGCTGGCAGTGCCAGCCTGGCACCCTGGTGCTGCCAGTTTGCATAATGGCAGTGCCCATCGGGCAGTACCAAGGGGGCTAGGCTTCATTGATCAACGGGACATATATGAGCCAGAGAGGGGAGGTTGGAGGGGAAGGAACGGGAGACTCAGCATTGGGAGTTAGGAGCTAGTGGTGAGGCCAGCAATTGGGGATAGGGGCCAACCATTGGAAACTGTGTGCGGCCATCAGGTATCGGGACCAGGCATCAGTGGTCGGGGCCAGCCACTGAATGTTAGGGCAGGCTATCGGGGGTCAGGGCCAGTCATCAGAGGTCGGGGCCGGCCATCAGGGGTCATGGCCGGCCAGCGGGGGTTGCGCCCAGGCATTGGGATCAGGCCAGCCATCGGAAAGCCGGTGATGCCCGGGGGTGAGGGGTTGGGGCTGGTGATTGGGAAACCGACGATGTCCGGGTGGGATCTCCCAGTATACTGGGAGATTCGCACATGGCCCTCTCAGCCCTCTGCTGCCGGCCTCTCCAGCGGGTTTAGGCCTCTCCTACTGGCGTGAATCGCCTGGCGGCTTTTGTACTGCACAAAATGCCATAAATTCATGAAACCCAGCTTGCCCAAAAAACTGGCGAGAAAGCCTCCCATTTTCCACCAGTTAGACGCTTCGCTTTTTTTGGGGAGAATCACCCCCCCCCCGGAGTCAAATTCTGGTCACCATATCTCAGGAATGATGTGATGGTCCGAGAGAGAACAAAGAGGAGATTTACTACAATAGTTCTAGGGATGAGAAATTTTAGCTTCAAGGTTAGGTTGGAGAGGCTGGGATAATTTTCCTTGGAACAAATTAAATTTCAGGGAGATTTGATAGGGATGAACATAGAACAGTACAGCACAGAACAGGCCCTTCGGCCCACGATGTTGTGCCGAGCTTTATCTGAAACCAAGATCAAGTTATCCCACTCCCTATCATCCTGGTGTGCTCGGCATGTGCCTATCCAATAACCGCTTAAATGTTCCTAAAGTGTCTGACTCCACTATCACTGCAGGCAGTCCATTCCACACCCCAACCACTCTCTGCGTAAAGAATCTACCTCTGATATCCTTCCTATATCTCCCACCACGAACCCTATAGTTATGCCATGTATAGGCCTCTCCTGTACAAGGTTGTAACTGCTTTAGACAAGAAAGACTCACATTTTTATAATCTGGGCAATTAAAAGTGCTTTACAACCATTTCTTTTCATTCATGGGATGTGGGTATTGCTGGCTGGGCCAGCATATATTGCCCATCCCTGATTGCCTTTGAACTGAGTGACTTGCCAGGTCATTTCAGAGTCAAACGCATTGCTGAAGATCTGGAATCAGACATAGGCCAGACCAGATAAAGATAGCAGATTTCCTTTCCTAAAGGACATTTGTGAACCAGATGAAATTATACAACAATTGACAATAGCCATCATTAGACTTCTAATTCCAGGTATTTATTGAATTCAAATTTCAACATCTGCGGTGATGGGATTCAAACCCAACTCCCCAGAACCTGGGTCTCTGGATTACTTGTCTGGTGGCAATGCCATCATGCCATCACCTCCCTTTAATTAAGTACTTCTTAGAAGTGTGGTCATTATTGTAGTGTAGGAAATGGGACAGCCAATTTGCCCCATTAGCAAACTCCCACAGACAGCAATATGATAATGATGACCTGTTTAAAAATAATCTGCTTATGCAATGTTGTTGAGGGATATATGTTGGTCAGGAAACTGAGAATAACTCCCTGCTCTTCTTCAATATAGTGCCAAAAGATCTTTTGCATTCACCTAAGCAAGACAATTGGGCATTGGTTTAACATCTCATCCGAAGCTCAGCACTTCCGACAGTGCAGCACTCCCTCAGTCCTACTCTGGAGTGTCAGCCTTGATTTTTGCAGTCAAGCCTGGAGTGGGACTTGAATAAGGTAAACAAAGGAAAGTTATTCCCACTGACTGATGGTTCAAGGACTAGGGGATACAGATTTGCACATGGCTCATGGAAAGAAATGCAGGAAGAAATGTGAGGAAGGATGTTTTTATGCAGCAACTGGTAACAATCAGGTACTTGCTGCTGAGAAGAGTGGTGGAAGCAGAGGCAAAAAATTATATCAAAAGAATTTAAATTATGAGGACCACTGATGTAAAGCGGGAATATAAGACCAAAAGAAAAACAAGAATAAGCGAGGCAATAACGAAAAAAACACAGATGAAAGAGATATGGTAACACTGAAACTAAAGAAAAAGATATGGACTAGATAAGCAAGTGGAGGATAACAAAAGTAAGAATGCAGTCCGTACGTAGGAAAAATTTAAAAAAAAGAGAAAACTGTAAAAGGTTTTGAATCTGACACCAAAATTGTCACAATATAATTCTTATGTTGAAGCCTTTGGCAGATACAATGGACTGGATTTTCACCAAGTTGGGATGATAGGCAGGCAGGTCCCAATTCCAGGATTCCTGCTCCATTCCGAGGGTTTATGATTTTCAGAATGAATTTTAAGGATGCTGCTTTGGGTTGTGAGCCTACATTGTGCAGTCACAACCTGGCTGGTTCCATCATAGTGATAAGCATGCCCTAGTTCTCTGCAATTTTTATGGAGTTGGCCAGCTTTCACAGTGTCTGCGTGAGGGAACCTATTCAAAGGAAACATCCTCCTCATACCTCGCATGCCAAGATATGTCCCTATCCACTCTCTATGGCCCCACACACCAAGAAATGCCCCCACCAGCCCCAGAACTTCTCATAATCCCCACCCCAAATGCCCCCCTCATGACCGTGATGCCAAGTTATGGAACTTCCGAGCATATTTACTATATAATGTATCAAAACAAGATCTGCCTAGTAACAGTAGGAAATGTTAAAAATGCTTTAAAAATCTTTTATTGAAAACTTTCCCAGCTGAGCTGGGAACTTTCTGAAGAAAAGTGTCAATCATCCAGACCCTTTAAAGTATCAAAGTATCAATAGCAGAAACTGCAAGCACTTTGAACTTCTTTATATGGGCATGAGTTGCCATGGGGGTGGGTGGGAGATGGCATAGATGGGACATAGCGAGTATGTGGGGGTTGAGGGAATGTGAAGGGTGAGGGCTGGAGGGCCTTTCTATTTTTATTGTACCTGGGACAGAATTCCACACCACCTGAGGTAGGCCTTTTAAACAGCTTTACTCCATTCCTGGCAACCCCTGTAGCTGCCTCCAATTTTTTCCTGGGTCACTTGGCCCAACTGCAACCCGCACTTGCCCCCGCCCCCCCCCCCCCCCCCCCCGCCCCACCCCCATAATGAAAATACCATCCTGTGGGCATTTTCTCCTGAGGTGGGCAGGCTGAGCTGGGATTTTTCCCACCCCCGCTTGAGGATGAAGGTCCAACCAATGTCTCTCAACAGTAGGCATACAGAAAAGTAAGCGCAATTATCCTTTTTTTTCCTCTTGAGTAGAGATATAAATTTACTTGAGCCTTTCAATTCTGACTCTTATCACAAATTGGAAAGGGAAGATCACGATCTTTGTAGGCTTCTAGTTCTGCACTGATATATCCTAAATGTTTCATTATTGCCTGACAAGAGTTTGCTGCTAATAGCACTCCCAGAAATGAAGTAATTGCTGCAAATTAGATATCTCTCATGGTTGAACACATACCCTCCTAATCAAGGTAAAACAAATGACCATTAAACTCCTAGTTCAAAGTTAGGAAATGTCCTAGATAAATAAATAGCCATTAATTGTGAGGTTTTATCAGTCATATCGTCAGGATAGTCAAATGAGCAGTCTGGGAATGGAGGGATACAAACGAATGGTCTAGTTGGACCAATGAGCGGCACAGGCTTGGAGGGCTGAAGGGCCTGTTTCCTGTGCTGTACTGTTCTTTGTTCTTTGTTCATCTCATCTAACTGTAATAAATACATTTTCTTAGGTACTCCAAATCACATTAGAAGCAGAGCACATGGATGCTTCCACTTTAAAAAGGGATGTGATGTGAACTATGAACTATAACTTCCCAAATAAACTTTTTGTGGAGTGCTAGGCTCCTAACATTAACATTATTCATCAGCATTAGACTGTGACCGTTGCTGAAGCAAACACTGATGGGGAATTTAAGCATGACCATAAGTCTCCAGCATGCTTTTTAACTATGCTTTTACAAGATTCTACCATTGGTTTTCATCAGAACAACATATTAGAAAAATATATATACTTATTGCAATGACATTTGAGTAGCAGGATCTGGTCCTATTATTTTGTTGCACCTCAGGTTGGCACAACAAACTCAGACTGATCTATTTACTCGCAATCTGAAGCAATGTGCCCATTTTGCTTCTCTCCAGAAGCAAAAATAAATTTGATAACATATCTAATTTTGAGCAACAGCCTGATCATCAAATTGACTAGGATAAATTTTGGAGGGGTTATTTTTGTTCCAGTAGAAAATGGCAAGTGTTGAAAATGCTCAGCATTTCTGGAAGCATCTGTACAGAGAGTAACAAAGATCAGTGGCCTTTCGTCCAAACTAGTACAGATTGTGGACCTGAAACATTGGGCCCGATTTTACCATCATGTTGTGCCTGTTTTCAGGCGCAAAAACTTGGTAAAGTCGGGCGTGAGGCGGGTAGCAATCAGCGCCCGTATCTGCGCCAGTTCCCCCTTTACCAAGGCCCGAAAATGGCCATGATCAGGACCACGCCCGAAAGGGGCACGATGTCCATTTAAATGCATTTGCATGCATTTAAATTGACTTAATGGGCTGCACACCCAACCTGACCGCACTTCCCCATTTACCACCACGTTCGCCCATCCAGAATCGGCGTGAAACAGACATGCTCCACAAAAGTCCGATTCAGACCCTCCAGTTAGTGAGGAGGTAAGTGCCAAGCATCCGACGGCTCTCTGCTTGAGATCGGTGGCTGGGGGGTGGGGGGGGGGGGGGTGGTCTGCTGCCACTCTGCCTGAGATCAGTGAGGGGGAAGGTGGCGTCCGCTACCACTCTGCTTGAGATCAGTGAGGGGTAAGGGGGTCCGCAGGTACTCTGCCTGAGATCAGTGAGGGGGAAGGGGGGGGAGGGGTCCGCTGCCACTGTGCCTGAGATCGGGGGGGGGGGGTGCCGTGATCAGTCTGTGTGGCGGAGGGAATGGGAGAATAAGGGGGTCAATAATATTATGGGGGTTGGGCAATGTTTATGGGGGCTAGGGGGAGGCATTATCTGGCCCGGTGTTGAAGTGGAAATTTTCCTGCTTCTTGACTATGATAGAAAAACTCAACAAAGTTCGTTCCGACAAAATAACTAGCCTTTATTTACGAAAGACTGCATGCAGTATTGGCTGAAAACTTGAGTTCAGAGAGCAGTTGGTACAACTTGCTAATTCCTCCTCAAGTCCGCGCTTACAGAAAGAAACAGTTCAGTATTTATACATAATCATTATCAGTTTGTGTGACCAGAGCTTATTCAGGAATTCGATCAGTAATAGAATCATAAGCAATGTCATTAATCATGGCACAACCTGCTGACCTCCTAGAACTCTTTGTCTCATCATTCATACCCTTATCTTGCCCTTTGATGTAACAGAAGAAGGTCGGTGACTCCTTCATCCCTGACCTTCTTGTTTTATTTACTCATACAGCCCTAAATTATGAGGAGTCAATCTTACCAGGCCTTACAGAGGTCAGGCATTTTGGAATATCTTGACCTTCTCTGATCTTATTCACGTCATAAGTTATGCGGAGTCAGCCTTTTTTATATTGTACCAAATAGTTGACCAATTTTCCCATCATGCTATTCCTTAATTCGTACAACTTCACACTGGGAGCGATATGGTAGGGGAGCCACATTCTATCATTTTTTTTCTGTGTATGCGCAGTTGGTGGCGCTGATTGGCGCTGCAGGATTTCAGGCGCGTTAAGCCCTGTCCACAGGCTTCTGCAGCGCGATTCGGAATTGCTGATCTTTTTTCAGGCAGAGTGCGTATGGGGGCGCCTAAGAACGGGTCTAAAAGTCAGATCTGAAACAATCCCAGTTTCAAGTCCACCCAGCACTTAGAATCAAAATGGTGAAATAGGGCTCATTGACTCTGTTTCTGTCTCCATGGATGTTGGATGGCCGGCTGAGTGTTTCCAGCATTTTCTGCTTATATTTCATATTTCCGGCTTCTGCGCTGCCATGCCCTCCTATTGTATGCTCCATGCTGGTGTGTTGTAAGAGTGGTTAGTTTCAATTTAAATAAGAAAATATTTATCACTCAATGCAAAGTGTGGATAGAAATAGCACATTATTGCAGGTAAATTGATTGGTGCCAGTTTACTAGAAGGTTTAGCCATTTTTAGACTTGGAAGTAGAAGAGTCATAAATATAAATAAAATTCTAGAATCCATCGTTAAGGATGAGATTTCTAAATTCTTGGAAGTGCAGGGTCGGATTAAGACAAGTCAGCATGGATTTAGTAAGGGGAGGTCGTGCCTGACAAACCTGTTAGAGTTCTTTGAAGAGATAACAAATAGGTTAGACCAAGGAGAGCCAATGGATGTTATCTATCTTGACTTCCAAAAGGCCTTTGACAAGGTGCCTCACGGGAGACTGCTGAGTAAAATAAGGGCCCATGGTATTCGAGGCAAGGTACTAACATGGATTGACGATTGGCTGTCAGACAGAAGGCAGAGAGTTGGGATAAAAGGTTCTTTCTCAGAATGGCAACCGGTGACAAGTGGTGTCCCGCAGGGTTCAGTGTTGGGGCCACAGCTGTTCTCTTTATATATTAACGATCTAGATGACGGGACTGGGAGCATTCTGGCCAAGTTTGCCGATGATACAAAGATAGGTGGAGGGGCAGGTAGTATTGAGGAGGTGGGGAGGCTGCAGAAAGATTTAGACAGTTTAGGAGAGTGGTCCAAGAAGTGGCTGATGAAATTCAACGTGGGCAAGTGCGAGGTCGTACACTTTGGAAAAAAGAATAGAGGCATGGACTATTTTCTAAACGGTGACAAAATTCATAATGCTAAAGTGCAAAGGGACTTGGGAGTCCTAGTCCAGGATTCTCTAAAGGTAAACTTGCAGGTTGAGTCCGTAATTAAGAAAGCAAATGTAATGTTGTCATTTATCTCAAGAGGCTTGGAATACAAAAGCAGGGATGTACTTCTGAGGCTTTATAAAGCACTGGTTAGGCCCCATTTGGAGTACTGTGAGCAATTTTGGGCCCCACACCTCAGGAAGGACATACTGGCACTGGAGCGGGTCCAGCGGAGATTCACACGGATGATCCCAGGAATGGTAGGCCTGACATACGATGAACGTCTGAGGATCGTGGGATTATATTCATTGGAGTTTAGGAGGTTGAGGGGAGATCTGATAGAAACTTACAAGATAATGAACGGCTTAGATAGGATGGACGTAGGGAAGTTGTTTCCATTAACAGGGGAGACTAGGACGCGGGGGCACAGCCTTAGAATAAAAGGGAGTCACTTTAGAACAGAGATGAGGAGAAATTTCTTCAGCCAGAGAGTGGTGGGTCTGTGGAATTCATTGCCACAGAGGGCTGTGGAGGCCGAGACGTTGAGCGTCTTCAAGACAGAAATTGATAAATTCTTGATTTCTCGAGGAATTAAGGGCTATGGGGAGAGAGCGGGTAAATGGAGTTGAAATCAACCATGATTGAATGGTGGAGTGGACTCGATGGGCCGAATGGCCTTACTTCCGCTCCTATGTCTTATGGTCTTATGGTCTTATAATATGTCAAGATATTCTCATCTGTACAACAGATTGTTGGTTGTGGTGTTTGCGAGGTTGAAATATTTTGGATGTTGCTGTCTGGGTATTGAAAGGTCAGGTTCAAAGAAATGGAGCTGGTTGCATAACGTGAACGACCAAGTTGTGTATAATTGACAAAACCATGCTTACAACGTGCATCATACTGAAATGTTAGCTTTTGATGGTTCCTCCTCTCCGCAGGATCTTCCAGTCTGGCAAAAGTGAATGGACGTCTGAGTTGCCCACCAGATACACCGTGGCAAGACCCACTGCGCTGAGGCCAGAAATTCCCGGCTACAGAGTACTAAAGCTAAGAAGCTTTTCTAAACCTATATAAAACACTTCAATCGCATTGTGACAATGGTTTCCAATACTGGGCACCTGAAGAATGCAATGAGAATGGTTAAATGGAGGAGGGGGTCAGTGATAACGGGTCCAGAAATAGGTAAAGCACCAGGGCCCATGATTCTCTCCTTAGCCCTGATTAGAAGTTCCTTATCTCCAGTACTATTCTAATAAATCTTTTTCTTACCCCTTTCCCCTACAAGGGCTAAAGTGTGATGCACAGAATTGAACATAGTATTTCAGCTGAAGCCTAAGCAATGTTTAGGAAACTTCCTTGTTTTTGCATTTTACTCCTTTCTGAATACATCCAAGAATGCATTATGCTGTTTTCAACAGCCTGCTTATTTTGTCCTGCTGTCTTCAAAGATTTATGTGTACACATTCCCAGGTTTCTTTATCCCTGCATTCGCTTTAAAATTGTACCATTTAATTCATATTACTTCTTCTTATTCTTCATAACTGAATGTATCACTTCACATTTCCCCTCCATGTGTTAGCCTTTTTTATGTGTGTCTATTATATATTTCATTGTTTACTACATTTAAAAGATTTGTATTATCTGCAAACCTTGAAATTATACCCAGTATAACAAAGCCTCGATAGATCATTAATACATCAAAAACAGCAGTGGCCCTGACACTGTCCCTGGAATACAAGTTATAATCCTCCATGTTACAATCCCAACTGATGCTACTACCTCCATGCAGAAAATAATGAGAAGACATCTTTAAGATGAGTTTTCATTTCTATTAAACAATCCACTTTTATCACTATCTCTATCTTAATTATACAAAATAATGTATTTACATAAAACATACAAGTGTTATTATCCCAGCTGGCGTTACTACTGAATGGGACGGTCCCAGAATGGAACCCTGGCTCAAAAGATCGTAACTTACTATTTTTAGAAAACGTGGAATAACAGAATCACAGGACTGCCAATTAGCTTTAAACAACAAGAAAAAACATTTATTAAACCTGAAAAGTTTGACTATAATACTGTACTCCTTCACTCCCACTTTTCTTCACAAATATTAAGGATAGCACAGGTTACAAAAGGTAAGCATGCAGGTGCAGCAGGCACTAAAGAAGGCAAATGGTATGTTGGCCTTCATTGCGAGAGGTTTCGAGTACAGGAACAGGGATGTGTTGTTGCAATTATACAGGGCCTTGGTGAGGCCACACCTAGAATACTGTGTGCAGTTTTGGTCTCCTTTTCTGAGGAAGAATGTTCTTGCTCTCGAGGGAGTGCAGCAAAGGTTTACCAAACTGATTCTGGGGATGGCGGGATTGATGTATGAGGAGATATTGACTTGGTTAGGATTGCTTTCGCTGGAGTTCAGACGAATGAGGGAGGAATCTCAGAGACTTATAAAATTCTAACAGGACTAGACAGGGTAGATGCAGGGAGGATGTTCCCGATGGTGGGGAAGTCCAGAACCAGTGGTCACGGTCTGAGGAGTCGGGGTAGACCATTTAGGACGGAGATGAGGAGACATTTCTTCACCCGAAGAGTGGTGAGCCTGTGGAATTCATTATCACAGGAATCAGTTGATGCCAAAACATTAAATGTATTCAAAAGGCGGCTAGATATGGCACTTGGGGTGAATGAGATCAAAGTTTATGGTTATGGGAAGGAAGCAGGATTAGGCTATTGAGTTGGATGATCAGTCATGATCGTAATGAATGGTGGAGCAGGCTCCTGCTTCTATCTTCCATGTATGTTTCTATGATTCTATATCTTATGCTTTTATCTTAGGTTTTCAGTAAACACACAGTCCCTGTAACCCAATAGACTAACTGTAGTCAGACAACACCCCATTCTGAAACCCAGTGCAGATGCCAGTCCATCAATCTTCTGTGGATTTATCCTCAAATTCCCCCAGATGATTATCATCCCAGTGTTTCTAAACACCACTCTCAAGACATGCTTTAAAATCTTCTTTTACACAATGCTTTCCCTCAGCTGTTTTAGCAAGGATCCACCTCCAAGCTTTCCAACTGTCCTTTCAACTAAGGCTTTCTCCCAGCTGTTTTATCAAGGATCCCCCTCCAGGTTTTCCCACTCTCTTTTCAGTATTCCTTTGTCTTGAGTTGCCACATGCATCAAATTTCTGCACAAAAATTCAAATATTCAGTCCTCAACGGAATACAATTGTTTCCAACGGCTGGAAGTAAGGACACCAAACCTTATGATTGCTTCCGATCTCTGTTTTTTCTCCTGCCAATTTCACCCAGTTTGCCCTTTTCAGATCTGTCTTTAACTTAAGTGGACAGTATCCTCTTCCAATTCAGTTCCTCTTTGTTCTTTTAACTTCAAACTTCTGGGAAACTTCTCTTCATTGCCTAGTTTCAAGAACTAGCTATTCTTTGGATTTCTAGCACTTGCTCACTTAAATCTATACCTCATTTCTAATATCCAACAATACTACCATAGATCACTTAAAACTATCTCTGCTTCCTGACACAAGGAAAACCGACTTCTCAATGAAACATACATAGAACCATAGAACCATAGAAAATTACAGCTCAGAAACAGGCCCTTTGGCCCTTCTTGTCTGTGCTGAACCATTTTATGCCTAGTCCCACTGACCTGCACTTGGACCATATCCCTCCACACCCCTCTCATCCATGAACCCGTCCAAGTTTTTCTTAAATGTTAAAAGTGACCCCGCATTTACCACTTTATCCGGCAGCTCATTCCACACTCCCACCACTCTTTGCGTGAAGAAGCCCCCACTAATATTCCCTTTAAACTTTTCTCCTTTCACCCTTAACCCATGCCCTCTGGTTTTTTTCTCCCCTAGCCTCAGCGGAAAAAGCCTGCTTGCATTCACTCTATCTATACCCATCAAAATCTTATACACCTCTATCAAATCTCCCCTCAATCCTCTACGCTCCAGGGAATAAAGTCCCAACCTATTCAATCTCTCTCTGTAACTCAGCTTCTCAAGTCCCGGCAACATCCTTGTGAACTTTCTCTGCACTCTTTCAATCTTATTTACATCCTTCCTGTAACTAGGTGACCAAAACTGTACACAATACTCCAAATTTGGCCTCACCAATGCCTTATATATCCTTACCATAACACTCCAACTTTTATACTCGATACTCCGATTTATAAAGGCCAATGTACCAAAGGCACTCTTTACGACCCTGTCCACCTGTGACGTCACTTTTAGGGAATTCTGTACCTGTATTCCCAGATCCCTCTGTTCAACTGCACTCTTCAGAGTCCTACCATTGACCCTGTACGTTCTTCTTTGGTTTGTCCTTCCAAAGTGCAATATCTCACACTTGTCTGCGTTAAATTCCATTTGCCATTTTTCAGCCCATTTTTCTAGTTGGTCCAAATCCCTCTGCAAGCTTTGAAAACCTTCCTCACTGTCCACTACACCTCCAATCTTTGTATCATCAGCAAACTTGCTGATCCAATTTACCACATTATCATCCAGATCATTGATATAGATGACAAACAACAATGGACCCAACACCGATCCCTGCGGCACACCACTAGTCACAGGCCTCCACTCAGAGAAGCAATCCTCCACAACCACTCTCTGGCTTCTTCCATTGAGCCAGTGTCTTATCCAATTTACTACCTCCCCATGTATACCTAGCGACTGAACCTTCCTAACTAACCTCCCATGAGGAACCTTGTCAAAGGCCTTGCTGAAATCCAGGTAGACAACATCCACCGCCTTCCCTTCATCCACTTTCCTGGTAACCTCCTCGAAAAACTCTAATAGATTGGTCAAACATGACGTACCACGCACAAAGCCATGTTGACTCTCCCTAATAAGTCCCTGTCTATCCAAATATTTGTAGTTCCGATCCCTTATCACACCTTCCAATAACTTGCCCACCACCGACGTCAAACTTACTGGCCGATAATTTCCCGGATTTCTTTTGGAACCTTTTTTAAACAACGGAACAACATGAGCCACCCTCCAATCATCCATCACCTCCCCCGTGAATACTGACATTTTAAATATGTCTGCCAGGGCCCCTGCAAGTTCAACACTAGCTTCCCTCAAGGTCCGTGGGAATACCCTGTCCGGTCCTGGGGATTTATCCACTCTGATTTGCCTCAAGACAGCGAGCACCTCCTCCCCTTTAATCTGTAAAAGTTCCATGGCCTCCCTACCAGTTTGCCCTATTTCCGTAGACTCCATGCCCGTTTCCTCAGTAAATACGGATGCAAAAAAACCATTTAGTATCTCCCCCATCTCTTTTGGTTCCATACACAGTGTACCACTCTGGTCTTCAAGAGGACCAATTTTATCCCTCACTATCCTTTTGCTCCTAACATACCTATAGAAGCTCTTTGGATTTTCCTTCACTCTGTCTGCCAAAGCAACCTCATGTCTTCTTTTCGCCCTCCTGATTTCCCTCTTAAGTAGCTTCTTGCACTTTTTATACTCCTCGAGCATCTGATGTGTTCCTTGCTGCCTGTACATTTCATACAGCTCTCTCTTCCTCTTAATCAGTGTTACAATCTCCCTCGAGAACCAAGGTTCCTTATTCCTATTTGCTTTGCCTTTAATCCTGACAGGAACATACAAACTCTGCACTCTCAAAATTTCTCCTTTGAAGGCCTCCCACTTTCCATTTACATCCTTACCAGAGAACAGCCTGTGCCAATCCACACTTCCCAGATCCCTTCTCATTTCATCAAATTTGGCCTTTTTCCAGTTCAGAACTTCAACCCGAGGACCAGATCTATCCTTATCCACGATCAGGTTGAAACTAATGGCATTATGATCACTGGATCCAAAGTGTTCCCTCACACTCACATCCATCACCTGCCCTAACTAATTTCCCAATAGGAGATCCAATATCGCGTCCTCTCTAGTTGGCACCTCTATATACTGATGTAGAAAATTCTCCTGAACACATTTTACAAACTCTACCCCGTCTAAACCTTTAACAGTATGCGAGTCCCAATCTATATGTGGAAAATTAAAATCCCCTACTATCACAACTTTGTGTTTCTTGCAGGTGTCAGCTATCTCTCCGCTGATTTGCTCCTCCAATTCTCGCTGACTATTGGGTGGTCTATAATACAAGCCCATTAATGTGGTCATACCTTTCCTGTTTCTCAGCTCCACCCATAGGGCCTCTGTAGACAAGCTCCCTAATCTATCCTGCCTGAGTACCGCTGTAACATTTTCCCTGACCAACAATGCCACCCCCCCACCTTTTATCCCTCTGCCTCTATCCCGCCTGAAACATTGGAACCCTGGAACATTGAGCTGCCAGTCCTGCCCCTCCTGTAGCCAAGTTTCACTAATGGCTATAATGTCATATTTCCATGTGTCTATCCACGCCTTCAGCTCATCTGCCTTCCCCACAATACTCCTGGCATTGAAATAGACACACCTCAAAAAATTATTTCCACCACACTCTACCCTTCCATGTTACACAAGTCCATCCTGATCACAACATCCATGTTCTTCCATATTTAAACTCTCGATAAAGCAACTGCTATAATAGTCTCTTCCTGCTACATGAATAATTTTCAAATTATACAGTTGTAGCATTAAACTCCAATGAAATAAATAGTCTCAGATACTTGATATGAACGTTGCTAAAAAGTCTAAAGGATTATGGTCTATGCAAACAATAGTCTCTGCAGATTTGTCAGATTTGTAGATTTCGAAATGGTGTAGAGTCAATACCAAAGTCAAAGGGTGCAATCTTACAATCTCGTCCCATTCATTGTTCGGTGAGGCAAGGTGGTAAGATCGGATGGGAGGTGAAAAATCAGGTTTATGCCCGGTTTCTCACCTCCCCCAATCGTACCGACCCTATCCCGCCAGTGAAATCAGACTTTGCGCTAGAAAGGGCATGAAGCCGATTTCAATATTAATGAGATGCTTTGCATGTCATTAATTTCCCTGTTGATTTCCACACGACTATTTCCCCATATATAACTGTCTGTGTGAAATATCATCGGTCTCAGCCAAAACTGCTGCATTTTGGATGTTTGATACTTGATGTTCATCTAAATAAGTCTTGGGCTGGGATTTTCCAGTCATACCATAGTGGGATCCACTGCAGGGAATGCGGTGGGCCAGCCAAAAGTCTATTGACTTTCATTGGGACTGGATAATTCCAGCGCGGGCAGGGCCGGAAAATCCTGTCCTTAATGGTTACTGGAATGCTATTTCAGAATTCTTCCATAATCTTAATTTCCCTTACTTTCTCAAAATGTTTCTAACTTCAGTGATTGAAATATTGATCCCACAGCATTTCATTTTCTCTTGCAAATTCAACAATTTTTTCCTTATGGTGCTAAACTTTAATCGATGAGCTTCACGGACAAGCTGATAAGCATTGAGTATTGCCCTTTGAACCATTTCTTTGCCTGCAGGTTCTTCTGACAGACTAGTATACATGTTCATAGATGTACCTATCAGGATATTTTGTAATATCTTTTGGCCACTTCAGCCTCACAATTATATTTTCAAATGAGATGAAATATTTTTCAATTCCATCTTCTGTAAATTTAGGCACGAGGCAAAGACTTTGTTACATCAAAATTTGATTCCTCATCTGAGCTACTAACCGCCCTTTTCCTAGCCAGTTCATGCAGTCTGATTTATTTTTCTATTTGAATCTCTTTTTCCCGTCCTTTTCTCGTTCCTCTCTGGAGCTCAAGTACAAGCTTTAACATTTCCACTGCTTTTAATCTTTCTTTTTGTTTTTATTTTAATTTGAGCTTTTTCATTCCTATTTCTTTTGTTCTTTCAAGTTCAAGCTTTTTCAATTATTTTTCTTTTTCAAATTGCTTCATTTACAACTGAATTCTAGCTAGCTCCAGGTATGGTACACCAATTTCATATTTCTTTTGTTTGAATTCTAAGTGCTCAGTAATTATTTTAATCGTCCTTACAAAATTCTGCTTTTATTTCTACCTTCAATTTATCTGCTATCACTTTCTAACACTTTTAGTATAGCCTTAGTCAGGACAAATAATTTTACTCCCAGAAAAGTTTTACAACGGTCAAAAATATCTTTGAGTTTCATCCAGTGTAACATACTTCACAGTAAATCCTGTTCCTATGCCTTGTACCTCCATGTACTTGTTTCTTTAAGGATTCACAGATCCCACTTAAATGTTGATCCCACAAGAGCCCCCGCTTTGTTATAATCCTAACTGATGTTAATACTGGACAAGTCAGATCACAAAATAATAGCTCACTTGATAGATGTTTTTAGAATCCATGGGGGGAAGGTACTGAACAAATTCATGAAAATCTGTTGATGAACTCTTAACACAAAGAATAAAATATTTATTAAACATGAAAATTAACCAAGGTTGGAAAGATCTCAAGACAAACACAAGAAGACACATCAAAATCATGCTATTCCTTTACTCCAGCAATATTTTTACAGACACATAAACCAGTGAAAAGTTATCACTAACTTGACACACAAAGGTTTCTTGCTCAGACTGGCACAGTTGCAAATGGTTTACTTCCAGTGAATTCCTGAGCTTTCATTTAATGATTTTTACCCATCTCATACCTCTTACTGAGATATACTGCTCACAACCAAAAAATCCACAATCTGAACTCAGCCATCCAGTAGCCTATTTGCCAAGCTGATCACTTCATTGAGTTCCATAATTGAGGATCCATCAATTACTGTTCCAATAACCTAGTAATGTTTCCTCCCCAGAGAGCTGAAAGTTTTTGTCTTTACACTCTGACACATGCTGAACTCTCCCTCTATCTGTTCTCTGTGTCTGTGTCTAGACCACTGTCACTAGGCAACAATAAAGTTTTTTGCCACTTTGTGCTTTCCTCCCCACAGTCACAACTTTGAACCCATCTTTTTACTTTAAAGGGTTGTAAAACCTCATTAAAAATATATACATCCAAACATATCCAAGAGACCTGAACGTTAGTCATACAACCATCTAAACTTCCCAGCACCAAGGTTCACAAACCACCTAAGATGAAATTGAAACCATTTTACTTTCCTTAACATCCAGTGTAATAT
The DNA here is from genome assembly GCF_964213995.1 of Mustelus asterias. Classification (NCBI taxonomy): domain Eukaryota; kingdom Metazoa; phylum Chordata; class Chondrichthyes; order Carcharhiniformes; family Triakidae; genus Mustelus; species Mustelus asterias. Next base: position 21,143,259 of record NC_135811.1, on the reverse strand, counting down.
ACTCATGTGTTTAACTTAAAAATTATACATTGTCATAACACTCCAGTCTAAAAAATAACTGTTCACCACTACGGCCTGCTTTCAGCCCCTCAGTCAATTATTGTATCCATGCTGCCACTGTCTCTTTAAATCCATGGGCTTCAATTTTGCTAACATGTCTGTTGGGTGGTACTTTGTCAAACATCTTTTGAAAATGTATACACATAACATCAATTACATTTCCCTCATCGCCCTCATCAAAGAACTCAAAATTAGTTAAACATGATTTCCCTCCTTCTCAGCAATTAATGCAGCATATTGTTATAGACTAGTGCACTTTGTAAATGGAAAAACAGTGACAAAAGGAAACCTTAATTCAGCAAAGTGTTTGATTCGGATATGCTTGGATAACTTTTTAATGTGGGGAAAAGAAGCGGTACACAGTACTGTAATTTATAAGCAAACTATATTTTCTGTCAATGTTATCTAGCCATCCCACAGTTCTTACAATGTAGTTATATTCCTTCTGTGTATATTAATATCCTTAACAAGTATGTTGTGCAGTACCTTGTCAAATATTTGCTGAACATGTATATACAAAATATCCATTCACATTATCTTATAGTGATTCAGTGAAAAATGGCTCAGCTGTTCTGTCATCTTTTGATTCATTTAAATTATAGAATCAAAGAATAGATACAGAACTGGAGCAGATCATATCCATGTCAGCTTCTTACAAGAACAAGTTACTCAATTCTCACTCCCCACCTTTATCCAATAGCCCTGTGATTTGTTTTCCCCTCAAATAATTATCCAATTCTCAATTCAAGACCTCAATTAACTCTATGTCCACCATATGCTCAGGCAGTGCTCTCCAGTTCTGAACCACTGGGTGAAAAGGTTTTTCCTCATGTTGCGATTGCTTCTTCTGCTGATCATTTTAAATTGATGTCCTCTGGTTCTGGATCTTCCATCAATGGAAACATTTTCTTCTTATCTATCTGTCCTGACACTTCTGGATTTTGAACACTACTGTCAAATCACCTCTTAATCTAGTCCTCACTGGTAGAACAGCGTTAGCTTCTCCATATGGCTGAAGTTCCTCATCCCTAGAACCACTCTTGTGCATCTTTTTTGCACCCTCTCTAATGTTTTTACATTCTTCATAAAATGGGGTGTCCAGAACTGGACATAATACTCCAGTTGAAGACGAACCAATGTTTTATACAGGCTTATGAGGAGCGACTGAATAGACTGGGGCTATACTCATTGGAATTCAGAAGAATGAGGGGAGATCTTATAGAAACATATAAGATTATGAAGGGAATAGATAAGATAGAAGCAGGGAAGTTGTTTCCACTGGCGGGTGAAACTAGAACTAGGGGGCATAGCCCTAAAATAAGGGGAAGCAGATTTAGGACTGAGTTGAGGAGGAACTTCTTCACACAAAGGATTGTGTATCTATGGAATTCCCTGCCCAGTGAAGCAGTTGAGGCTACTTCATTAAATGTTTTTAAGGCAAGGATAGATACATTTTTGAACAGTAAAGGAATTAAGGGTTATGGTGAGCGGGCGGGTAAGTGGAGCTGAGTCCACAAAAAGATCAGCCATGATCTTATTGAATGGTGGAGCAGGCTCGAGGGGCCAGATGGCCTACTCCTGCTCTTAGTTTTTATGTTCTTATTTATTATATTACAGCTTCCTTGTTTTAGACTCTATACCTCTATTTATAAAGCCCAGGATCCCGTATACTTTACTAACCGCTTTCTCAACCTGCCCTGCCACTTTAATGATTTGTGCGCATATATCCAAGTTCCTTTGCTTCTGTATGTCCTTTAGAATTTTACACTTTATTTTGCCTTGTATCATTTCACATTTCTCTGTAGTAAATTTCATCTGCCATTTGTCTGCCCATTCCACCATCCTGCCTATGTCCCCTTGAAATTTATCTCTATCAGTCCCACAGTTCACAAAATATTTTGTGTCATCTGAAAATTTTGAAACTGTGCCCTGTGTACTCAGATCTAGGTCATTAATATATATATAAAGGAAAGCAGCGACCTTAACTTTGACTTCTTGGGAATCCTATCATATACCTAGCTCCAGTCCAAGAAACTCACAATTACTCTGTTTCCTGTCATCAACCAATTTTGTAACCAAGTAGCAACTGTCCCATTTCATGGGCTCTTAACTTACTGGCGAGTCTGATATGTGGCACTTCATCAAATGCCTTTTGGGTGTTCTTATACATCACATCAACTGTATTACCCTAATAATTTATTCTCTCACCTCATCAAATATTTTGAGCAAGTTAGTTAAAAATGATTTGACCTTAACAAATCCATGATGGCCATCCTTAATTAGCTTCATCAGTCCAGTGTTTACTGATTATGTTTCCTTGAATTATCATTTCTAAAAGCTTTCCCATCACCAAAATTAAACTAAAATTAAAATTTAACACAACAGGTCCACAGCAGATGCCATTTCCCTGGCCATACACTCAACCCTGGAACACCAGGATGACAAGGACATCTATGTCAGACTCCCATTTATTGATGACAGCTGAGCCTTCAACACCATTATTCCTACAAAATTCATCTCCAAACTCCATGGCCTAGGGTTCGACTCTTCCCTCTGCAACTGGAACCTAGACTTCCTAACCCACAGACCGCAATCAGTAAGGATAGATAACAACACATCCTCAAAGATTATCCTCAACACCAATGCCCCGCAAGGCTGTGTCCTCAGCCCCTTACTATACTCCTTATACACTTATGACTGCTTGGCCAAATTTCACTTCAACTCCATTTTTAAGGAGGGGAGGACACGCCCCTATCTACATCAAAGGTAATGAAGTGGAGATAGTCGAGAGCCAACAATCCGTCCTGGTCCCTCCATACCGACGCTACAGTTAAAAAAGACCACCAACGCCTCTACTTTTTCAGAGGGCTAAGGAAATTCAGCATGTCCACTATGACTCTCACCAATTTCTACAGACGCATCATAGAAAGCATCATTTCCAGTTATATCACAGCTTGGTATGGCTCCTGCTGTGACCAAGACCGCAAAAAACTACCCAGGGTTCTGAACGTAGCCCAGTGCATCACGCAAACCAGCCTCCTGTCCATTGACTCCATCTACACTTCCCGCTGTCTGGGGAAAGCAGCCAGCATAATGAAAGACCCCACGCACTCCGGACATACTCTCTTCCACATTCTTCTGTTGGGAAAAAGTTACAGAAGTCTGAAAACACATACCGACTGACTTAAGAACAGCTTCTTTCCTGCTGCCATCAGACTTTTGAATGGTCCTATCACACATTAAGCTGATCTTTCTCTTCACCCTATCGGTAACAACACTATATTCTGCACCCTGTCCTTTTCTCTCGGTACGTTTTATCTATAGCAGTTCGCAGAAACAATATTTTTCACTGTATCCTAATACATGTGACAATAAATCAATTTAATTCAAAACTGACTGGCCTGTAGTTGCTGGGCTTATCCTTACACCCTTTTTTGAAAAAGGAACAACATTTGGAATTCTCCAGTCCTCTGGCATCATTCCTGCATCTAAGGAAGATTATGGCCAGTGCCTCCACAATTTATACCCTTACTTCCTCCTGCATCCTTGGATGCAGCTCATCTGGTCCTGTGATTTATCAACTTTAAGTATAGCTAGCCTATCTAACACTTACTCTTGAACAATTTTTAGCCCATCCAGTATCTCAACTGCCTCCTCTTTCTCTGTAAGTTCAGTAGCATTTTCTTCCTTGGTAAAGACTGGTGTAAAGTACTCATTTACTCAGCCACGTCCCTTGCCTCAATGCATAAATCCCGTTTTAGGTCCCTAATTGTCCCCATTCATAGAGCCGAATTCTCCCTTTGCATTCATGGTGAAGGCGGCAATGGAACACATCGGGGCAATTCTCCCAAAAAAATTGTAAGTGTAGAATTCGCATTAGAACTGGAGTAAATCCCATTGTTTTTTTTCTGCAGGAGTTTAAAAATGAATCTCCCACACACTGCTGAGTGCACCAGCGTGAATCACTCTAAAAAGCTGCTGGAGAGGGCGGCAGCGTTGCTCTGAACAGGCCACTGTGTATGTGCCAATCTGTCATAGTGGAGATCAGTGCATGCACAGTGGTCCCGCACTGTTGGCCTCCTGAATCGCTGGCCAGCCCCACGGCCCCCACAATGCCGGCTCTCTCACACCCCCACAGCGTGATCGCTGGTCTCCTGAACATGTCCGGGCCAGCCTCGATCCCCTCCGGCAGCCCCGACCTCCTGATCCCCAAGCCGCCCTCACCAGCAGCCCCGAACCCCACCCCCGCAATCCTGACCCTCCCCTTTGCAGCTCCAACCTTCCCCCCCCCCCCCCCCCCCCCCCCCCCACTAAACAGGCTGCCTCCCCACCCCCTCAGCACTCGGATGGCCAGTCCCGATCGCTGGCCTCCCTCCCCCACTGATCCCAACTGCAGAGTAGCAGCAAGATCACCACCCCATCAATTGCCCCCTTGGTACTGCCCCATGCCTAATAGGCAGTGCCAATGTGTCCCTAGGCATTGGCATTTTGCCCCTTGGGCAATGCCAGGGGGCCCAGGCTGGTACTGCCAAGGTGCCAATGCCATGGGGACACCTTCCTGGCACCCGACCCTCAGGGGGGCCTCAATTAACCCCCCTTCACTCCAGTGGCATTGGGCCGCAGCTCCCCGCAAATGGGGAGCTACTGTAAACCCCGCTGGAGTGAAACACTCCTGGTTGGTGGGGGGGAGGGGGGGAATGCTAGCGGGCCCAGAGATCTCAGTCCCAGGCCCACTACTTACAATTAAATTATATTAGAATTAAGGGATGCATTCATTAGGCAGCAGAGCTGACATCGCTGGAAATTCACGGTCTGCTTGTACATGAAAAATACAAAAAGATAGCTTTAGTGGACGAACTGAAGGTACTTCTGGGTAAATGGCATTCAATGTAAATTTCAAGATTGGGTGAAGTGATGGAGCTGAGATCTGTACTCGGTTGTTGTGAGAGGACAAGCTCTACATTACAACAGGAGTGATCGCTGCCTGTCCTTGCCAGCGAGCTCTGCAGCAGCCTTCTCAAACTTGCTGAGGGTGAGGATCTCTGCCATCCTTCCCCCACCTGAACTTGTTCACATTTGTTATGCACAGGTTTGGACTGTGTGGAGACAAAACAAAGACACGTGATCAATGGGGATGGGGCAGAGGTTGGGTAAAATGTATGGTCACCTATGTGTGGTGAGCCTTCCCCAGAAAGAACAAGAATGGAGTGTGAGCGACAAGACAGATGGAATGGTGGTCTTGTGAAAGTCTTGTTGAGAGAGTGAGTATCGATATGTGTTCCCCAATGTGAGATCAGTGAAGAGATTAGCCATTTGAGTACATGATGCCATGCTGAGAGTTTGATTATGGAGGGAGCTGAGAGAGGATTTGCCCTGGCAGAACAGAAGAGGTCATTCTGTTTCCTGCACTGGATGGTGCTTCAAGGATGGGACGACAGCTATGTTGACGTCCTGGGCAACAGCCTCGCAAGCCAGAGAGGTGAGGTTCATGTGCTTCGTTGAGCCATATCCGGGATACAACACATGCACCGCGGTGGGCCCAGACTCCTCAACTAAGAGCCTCGAGGGTCATATAATCATAGAAACCCGACAGTGCAGAAGGGCAGAAGGAGGCCATTCGGCCCATCGAGTCTGCACCAACCACAATCCCACCCAGGCCCTACCCCCATATCCCTACATATTTACCCGCTAATCCCTCTAACCGACGCATCTCAGGACTCTAAGGGGCAATTTTTAGCATGGCCAATCAACCTAACCCGCACATCTTTGCACTGTGGGAGGAAACCGGAGCACCCGGAGGAAACCCATGCAGACACGAGGCGAATGTGCAAACTCCACACAGACAGTGACCCAAGCCGGGAATCGAACCCAGGTCCCTGGAGCTGTGAAGCAGCAGTGCTAACCACTGTGCTACCGTGCTGCCCTGATGGTGAAAACTGGTGCTGCCTTCTTCTTGAAGTTGCTAGCCTTTGGCTTCGTGTGTTCTGGAAATCCTGCACAGGTGGGGTGGAGAGAGTGATATGTGTGTTGGACTAGTGTTTAAATATGGAGTTGGGAACTTTGAAATCACCAGCTGATGGCAGGCGGATGAATCTGCTGGCCTGCCAAGTGATTCATAGGGGAACACACCTGTGCATAATTAATGAGGTTCCAAGAGCAGAATCTGACATGGGATCTTTCTGGCCAGCAGGAAAAATGCCACCAGAGCCGTCCACCCCTGGCACCTGTCCCAAAAATGGAGAATCCCACCCATACTTTTATCACCAATTTATTCTTTATATGCCTGCAGCAGATTTTTGGATTCCCTTTTGGAGTCGTAGGGAGGGATTTTATGGCTTCGCTCGTCCCGAAACCATAAAATCCTACCCGAGGTCAATGGATCTTTCCATGGTCAGTCCCTCGCCTGCTCTAATTCCCGTGGCGGGCGGGGCAGTAAAATTCTGGCCATAGAATCCTTTGGAAAGAGGCCTTTTAGCCCATCGTGTCCGCATCAGCTATTAAACACTTATTAAATCTAACCCTGTTTTCCAGCACTTGGCTTGTAAGAACATAAGAACATAAGAAATAGGAGCAGGAGCAGGCCATCTGGCCCTTCGAGCCTGCCCCGCCATTCAACAAGATCATGGCTGATCTGAAGCGAATCAGTTCCACTTACCCGCCTGCTCCCCATAACCCCTAATTCCCTTATCGATCAGAAAACTATCCACCCGTGATTTAAACATATTCAACGAGGAAGCCTCCACCACTTCAATGGGCAGAGAATTCCAGAGATTCACTACCCTCTGAGAGAAGAAGATCCCCCTCAACTCTGTTCTGAACCGGCCCCCCCTTATTTTGAGGCTGTGCCCTCTAGTTCTGGTTTCCCTTCTAAGTGGAAAGAATCTCTCCACCTCTACCCCATCCAGCCCCTTCATTATCTTATATGTCTCTATAAGATCACCCCTCATCCTTCTAAACTCCAACGAGTACAGACCCAATCTGTTTAATCTCTCCTCATAAGCTACACCCCTCATCTCCGGTATCAACCTGGTGAACCTTCTCTGCACTCCCTCCAAGGCCAATATATCCTTTTGCAAATAAGGGGACCAAAACTGCACACAGTACTCCAGTTGCGGCCTCACCAGCGTCTTGTACAGTTGCAGCAAGACCTCCCTGCTTTTATATTCTATCCCCCTCGCGATAAAGGCCAACATTCCATTCGCCTTCTTGATCACCTGCTGCACCTGCAGACTGAGTTTTTGCGATTCGTGCACAAGGACCCCCAGGTCCCTCTGCACAGTCGCACGATGTAATTTTTCTCCATTTAAATAATATTCCAATTTACTATTATTTCTTCCAAAGTGGATAACCTCACATTTGCTAACGTTATATTCCATCTGCCAGATCCTCGCCCACTCGCTCAGCCTATCCAAATCTCTCTGCAGACTTTCCGCGTCCTCCACGCAATTCGCTTTCCCACTCACCTTCGTGTCATCAGCAAACTTGAATACCCTACATTCAGTCCCCTCCTCCAGATCATCTATGTAAATGGTAAACAATTGAGGCCCCAGCACCGATCCCTGCGGCACGCCACTGGTCACCAACTGCCAACCAGAAAAGCACCCATTTATCCCAACTCTCTGCTTCCTGTTAGATAGCCAATCCCCAATCCACGCCAACACCTTACCCCTAACTCCGTGTACCCCAATCTTCTGCAGCAACCTTTTGTGAGGCACCTTATCGAACGCCTTCTGGAAATCTAAAAACACCACATCTACCGGTTCCCCTCTGTCAACCGCACTAGTGACATCTTCATAAAAGTCCAGTAGATTCGTCAAACACGACTTTCCCTTCATGAATCCATGCTGCGTCTGCTTGATCGAACCATTCTTATTCAGGTGCTCTGTTATTTCCTCTTTAATAATGGACTCTCGCATCTTCCCAACTACGGACATTAAGCTAACCGGCCTGTAGTTACCCGCCTTTTGTCTACTTCCTTTTTTAAACAGCGGCCTAACAGGAGCTGTTTTCCAGTCAGCCGGCACTACCCCAGAGTCCAGCGAATTTTGATAAATTACTACTAACGCATCTGCTATTACCTCAGCCATTTCTTTCAGTACCCTGGGATGCATTCCATCCGGGCCCGGGGACTTGTCTACCTTCAGTCCTATTAGTCTACCAAGCACCACCTCCTTAGTAACAGTAATTGTATTAAGGACCTCCCCTCCCACCAACTCTCGATCTCTAATATTCGGCAAACTATTTGTGTCTTCCACCGTGAAGACCGACACAAAGAACTTATTTAAAGTCTCAGCCATTTCCTCGTTTTCCACTATTAAATCCCCCCTCTCATCTTCCAACGGTCCAACATTCACTCTAGCCACTCTATTCCTTTTTATATACTTGTAAAAACTTTTACTATCATTTTTTATATTTTGAGCTAGTTTAGTTTCATAATCTATCTTTCCTTTCTTAATCGCTTTCTTAGTCGTTCTTTGTTTTTCTTTAAAGCTTTCCCAATCCACTAATTCTCCACTATTTTTGGCCACTCTGTACGCATCTGATTTTATTTTAATACTCTCCTTTATTTCCTTCGTTATCCACGTCCGGTTATCCTTTTTCTTACAGTCCTTCTTTATCACCGGAATATATTTTTGCTGAGTACTTAAAAAAATCTCCTTAAAAATCCTCCACTGTTCCTCAGCTGTCCTACCTACCAGTCTGCTCGCCCAGTCTACATTGGCCAATTCCACCCTCATCCTATCGTACTCCCCTCTGTTCAAGCAGAGGACACTGGTTTGGGACCCTACTTTCTCACCCTCCATCTGTATCAGAAATTCCACCATATTATGATCACTCATCCCAAGAGGATCCTTCACAAGAAGATCCTTAATCCTACCTGTCTCATTGCACAGAACCAGATCCAAGATAGCTCGCTCTCTCGTAGGTTCTGTAACATACTGTTCAATGAAACAATCCCGACAGCATTCCAAGAACTCTTCCTCAAGCCCTCCACGTCCAATTTGAGTCGACCAATCAATATGTAGGTTAAAATCCCCCATGATTATTGCCGTTCCACTTTTGCACGCATCCATTATTTGCTTGTTTATAGCCCTCCCCACCTCTAAGTTATTATTTGGGGGCCTATAGACCACACCTACCAGTGTCTTTCTCCCCCTACTATTCCTTATCTCCACCCACAACGATTCCACGTTTTGCTCCTTAGAGCCTATGTCGTCTCTCACTACCATCCTGATATTATCCTTTATTAACAAAACTACCCCACCTCCTTTTTCTACCTGTCTATCCTTTCTAAATGCCTGATAACCCTGTATATTCAGTTCCCAGTCCCGGTCACCCTGAAACCACGTTTCTGTGATGGACACTAGATCATATTCATTTGTATGGATTTGTGCCATCAACTCATTTACTTTGTTTCGAATGCTTCGTGCATTCAGGCAAAGTGTCTTTATGCCAGCCTTTATCTGGACCCGGTTTGTTGAAGCGCTACTAACATCTCCCAAGCCCTCTCCTCCTTTAGCTAGTTGTTTATTCACTATACTCCTGACATTAGAGTAGACACATCTCAATCCTATGGTCTGACCTCTCCCCTTCTCTGTTCCCAGTCCACCTGCCCTCTTGCACTGCCTATAACCCTTCTCTGTTTGCGAGCTACCTTCCTCACTCTCAGTCACGTCACTTTGATCCCCTCCCCCCAACCTATCTAGTTTAAACTCTCCCCAGTAGCCTTAGCCAACCTTCCTGCCAGGATATTGGTCCCCCTGGGATTCAAGTGCCACCCGTTTTTAGTATACAGGTCACACCTGCCCCTAAAGAGGTCCTAATGGTCCAGGAACCTGAATCCCTGCCCCCTGCACCATTCCCTCAGCCACACATTCATCCTCCACCTCACTCCGTTCCTTTCCTCACCTTCCTGTGGCACAGGCAGCAATCCCGAGATTACTACCTTTGCTTTCCTCCTTCTCAGCTGTCTCCCTAATTTCCTATACTCTTTTTTCATGTTCCCTTCCCCCTTCTTACCCACATCAGCGGTACCAATATGTACCGCTACCTTAGGCTCCTCTCCCTCCCACCTCAGGATTTCTGGGACTCGCCCAGCGACATCCTGGATCCCAGCCCCAGGGAGCCATGTATAACTTTTATATTAACCATTTGTTTCTTTTCATGTTCTCACTTTGCAAGTTCTCAATTGCATTATCCACCTGACATTTATCATATGTATTTGTTCCCTGCTTCACCTTATTCTCTTTCATTGTCCAAGAAACTCTGGATTTGTCTGCCTTAACTTTCCCCCTTCATGCGAATGTACCTTCGCTATGCCCAAACTATCTCCTCTTTAAAGGGGGCATATGATGGTGTAGTGGTAATGTCACTGGACTAGTAATTCTGAGGCTGATGCTCTTGGAACAGGGGTTCATGGCAGCTGATCTCAATCAGAATTTTTATTTACACAAGGGACCTCTTTCTGTGCTGTAAAGTTCTATGACTAAAGGCAGCCAATTGTTTCCGTTACATTTTTGCCTGCCAATTTCTGATTCCAATTTACATGGGCCAGATCCATTCTCACTCCATTAGAGTTGGCCTTCCCCAATTATTTATACTATTGCTTGCTCCTTGTCATTTCCCAAAGCTAACCTAAAGATTAAACATTATGCTGCATTGTCACTGTCCCCTAAATGTTCCCTTACTGACACTTAATTCACTTGACCCACCTGATCCCCCAGAACCAATTGAACTCACTAGAAATTCTTGCCCCCACCCCCATCATTTGCACTATGTGGTGAACCATTGTTGGTTACCACCAGGAGTGCTGAGCCATGGTCTGGCCAGTACTATGAGTCTGTAGATATGTTACTGTTGGGGTTAGGGTTGGGCTGTTCTACCTGTTAATATAGTTGTTATGGTACACCCCAGTTGGCTCTGCCTCCTGGGAGAGGTATAAAGGTCACTGCTCTGCCTGGTGACCCTTTAGTCTGGGATTGTATATTGTATATAGTAGCTCCGTTATTGTTGGCAATAAAAGCCTTTATTTCCCGGGTACATCCTGCCTCCCGTGTGATTTATCGCGCATCAATTTTATTGCCAACAAGTAAATTCTTTTTTGGAAAAAAAAACAAAAGAAAACATGGAGCAAATGCTGAAACCCGAACGGCTTACGTTGGACCCACGTGCGGCGGGAGCATTGAACACTTTCGACCACTGGTTGAAGTGTTTCCAAGATTACCTCGACGCCTCCATGGCGGTCACCGACGACGCCGACAGACTCCGGGTCCTCCACGTGAGGGTAAGCGACGCTGTATACTTAGCGATCCGTGAGGCCCCAAACTACAAAGGGGCCCTCGAGCTTCTCAAAAAGCGATACAACAAACCGCCGAATGAGATCCATGCTCGACACCTTCTAGCCACTCGACAGCGGCAGCCCGGCGAAACGACGGAACAGTACGTGTGTGAACTTCAGCAGCTAGCCAGAGCCTGCAACTGCAAGTCAGTGTCGGCAGCCCAGTACATGAGCGACTTAGTTCGAGATGCGTTCGTGGCGGGAATCGGTTCGTCGTACATCCGCCTTCGGCTGCTGGAGCAAGGTAACCTCGATCTCACTAAAACCATAGAGTTAGCTGACGCTCTAGAAACAGCCTCCAAAAGTCTGGAGATGTACCCCGACGACCGCGTGGGGACATTGTGGCAGGGGCAGCCGCAGACTCCACTTTATTCAGCGGGACCGAAAAACTGCGCGATTGCGTTTCCAGCCTCGGACCTGATGACGGCAGCAGCTCCAGGTGGCCCGCGGTGTTACTTCTGTGGGGGGGTGAAACACCCTCGGCAGCGATGTCCAGCTAAAGCGGTGTTGTGCTCCGCCTGCGGCAAGAAGGGACATTATTCCAAAGTATGCCGGACCAAACCTCTCTCCAAAAACAGCAGTGCGGCGTGTGACTCCCCGGAGCCGGCCTCCTTGTCTTCTGCGTCTTCAAGGTCTTCCACCACGTGCGATTCCAGGACGTCGCCATTCCGAACGACGGAGTCGCAAGACACGTGCGACCTGCAGGGGCCGCAGGTTTTGGCGCCATCGTCCACGTGCGACCTATGGGGGCAGCCATTTTGGTCGGCACCGACCGCGAATGACCAGCAGGGGCCGTCATCAACCATCTCAGCTGCCTGCAGTTGCACCCACGAACCAACGGTGGCGTCAATCATCCTGGACCAGGCCAAGCCTCACAGACTCGACAAGTCCATGATGGACATACAGGTAAACAGACGCCAGATTTATTGTTTGTTTGACAGCGGGAGCACGGAGAGCTTCATTCACCCTGACACCGTGAAGCGGTGTGGTCTCCAGATTCGGACTGTCAAGCAGACAATTTCAATGGCGTCAAGGTCCCGGTCTGTCACCGTGCTAGGGAGCTGCGTGGTCAATCTGACGGTGCAGGGCACGGTTTACGAGAACTTCAGGCTCCTTGTGTTACCGCACCTTTGTGCGCCGATACGCCTAGGACTAGATTTTATGGTCCACCTGAAGAGTGTAACCCTGCAGTACGATGGGCCACTCCCTCCGCTTTCAGTGGGAGATCCGCAGCCTCTAAATTGCCCAACGCGCTCCACATGTAGTCTCTCAACGCTCAGGATTACCACACCCTCCCTATTCCAGAATCTCGTGCCAGGCTGCAAGCCCATCGCAACAAACAGCAGGCGTTACAGCGCTGAGGATCGGATCTTCATTCGATCTGAAGTTTAGCGGCTCCTCAAGGAAGTGATCATCCAATCTAGCGCTAGTCCTTGGAGAGCGCAAGTCGTGGTGGTTAAGAATGGGAACAAACCCCGGATGGTCATAGACTATAGTCAGACCATTAACAGATACACGCAGCTGGATGCGTATCCCCTCCCGCGCATATCTGACATGGTCAACCAGATTGCGCAGTACCGGGTGTTCTCCACCATCGACTTAAAATCTGCTTACCACCAGCTCCCCATTCGCCCAGAGGACCGACAATACACGGCCTTTGAGGCGGATGGTCGCCTGTACCATTTTTTAAGGGTTCCTTTTGCTGTCACGAATGGGGTCTCGGTCTTCCAGCGTGCTATGGACCGAATGGTGGACCAGAACGGGCTACCTTCCCGTACCTGGATAACGTCACCATCTGCGGCCATGACCAGCAGGACCACGATGCCAACCTTCTTAGATTCTTACGCACTGCATCTCCCCTGAAACTGACCTACAACAGGGAGAAGTGTGTATTTCGCACGCGCCGCCTAGCTATCCTCGGATACGTGGTGGAAAATGGGGTCCTTGGCCCTGATCCAGACCGTATGCGTCCCCTCCTCGAACTCCCCCTGCCCACTAGCATCAAAGCACTGAGAAGATGTTTAGGCTTCTTCTCATACTATGCACAGTGGGTTCCCAATTAGGCGGACAAAGCCCGTCTGCTCATCAAGTCTACCTCCTTTCCCCTAACAACAGAGGCTCGCTTAGCCTTTGCAGGAATAAAAGCCGACATCGCGAAAGCCACGATGCACGCTATCGATGAGTCCATCCCCTTCCAGGTGGAGAGTGATGCATCTGATTTCGCCCTGGCCGCCACACTTAACCAGGCGGGCAGGCCCGTCGCCTTTTTCTCTCGCACCCTCCAAGGCCCTGAAATTCGACATTCGGCGGTGGAAAAGGAGGCCCAGGCCATTGTGGAGGCCGTTCGGCATTGGTGCCATTACTTGGCGGGAAAACGGTTCACTCTGCTCACGGACCAGCGGTCCGTGGCGTTCATGTTCAACAACACGTTACGGGGTAAGATCAAGAATGATAAAATTTTGAGGTGGAGAATCGAACTCTCCACCTACAATTATGATATCATGTACTGTCCAGGGAAGCTCAACGAGCCCTCGGACGCCCTGTCGCGTGGAACATGCGCTAGTGTGCAGGAGAATCGATTACAGGCTCTCCACAATGACCTCTGCCATCCGGGGGTCACTCGGCTCTTCCACTTCATAAAGGCCCGGAATCTACCCTACTCGGTGGAGGATGTCAGGTCCATAACCAGAAGCTGCCGGGTATGCGCGGAATGCAAACCGCACTTCTACCGACCTGACAGGGCACACCTCATTAAGGCCACTCGTCCTTTTGAAAGACTGAGTGTGGACTTTAAGGGCCCCCTTCCCTCGACAGATCGGAACGTGTACTTCCTCAATGTGATTGATGAGTACTCACGATTCCCTTTTGTCATTCCCTGTT